>NW_028245999.1:0-74459 GCF_964263255.1 Lissotriton vulgaris
AGGGCCTTATTTATAAAGCTATGTGTCACTTTTACGCCGCCGGTGCGTCACTTTTTGTGACGCACCAGTGGCGTAAGAAATGCACCTTGTTGCGCCATATTTACAAAGTGGCGCATCTAGGTAGATGCGTCACTTTGTAAACCCCTGTGCCACATTATACCTGGGCCAGGTATAATGTATGCAAGGGGAGCGTATTGACGCAAGGAAGGGTCGTAGAAGTGACGCAGTGAAATCTATGAGATTTCACTGTGTCACTTTTAGGACGCCGTTGCGTCAAAATCTTGCGCCTGCCTCACAGCAGGCGTAAGACTGACACAGACCCTTTCACATGGGGCTTGCCCCATGTGAAAGGACGCATTGCTGGAGTTGCGTCACTTTTGTGACACACTCCAGCAATGCGTCACTTTTGCGCTTACAGATACATCAGAAATACTGACGTATCTGTAACTCCTTGCGACATGATGCGTCATACATTAAATATGACACATCAGGAATGTCGCAAGGAGTGCGCACAGAGAAGTGACGCATCGCTGCTTTCACGCAGCGATGCGTCATTTCTCATAAATGAGGCCCTAAGTGTGCACTACACTTACTCTGACTAGAGAGTGGGTCCCTCCCTAGACAGCGTGCAAACCGCTACCAACTAGAGACCCCATTTTTAACACTTACATATATATACATATGAATGTATATATTGATTACATAGTGGTGGTCGCCACTCTGTAGTTATAGTGTTATAGTTAGGTTGAATTTTCATGTTAAAGTTGTTTTTTGTTTTGCTTATATCTTTGGCACAATTTGACAAACTTTCACAAAACTTTCAGATAAAAACTTAACCCACATCGGCTCCTTTCTCAAATTTTTTGGGCTGATGCTTCAAGCAAGGGTCAAGAAAAAGGCAGCGGATCCAAAATGTCATTTTCTCATGTTAATTGCCATTGGAAATGTTGCAAACAGATACACAAAACAGGGCTGAATCAAATTTGGTAGAAAGTTAGAACTTTAAGTTATTTGGTGTTAAAGCTCTCATTCATTTTCAAGAAATTCGCATCTGGGGCAAGATGTAGGTAATCCCAGATTACCGATTCTTAAATACCGAATCATACCGATTCGGTATTTAAGAAAAGGCAAATGGGATGTAGGTAAAAAATGACCGAATCGGTAAGTTTCGGTAATTACCGAATCGGTATTTACCGATTCGGTAATTGCCATTCATTCCAATGGACCTGGAGGCCCATAGGAATGAATGGCAATTACCATATAGGTAAATACCGATTCGGTAAAAGGGGGAAACATTGAAGGGCGGCAGGGTGTCACTTTGACACCCTGTTGCACCCCTCAATTGTGTATGGGTGCATATGTTGCAGACATACATACCCCTAAGGGCATGTATGTCTGCAACATGGCACTGTTGGAAAAGCAAAAAAAATGCTTTTTTAAAGGTTTTCATTATTTACCACCAACTTCTAGTTGGTGGTAAATAACGAATCCTAAGATGGGAAAAGCACTCATTTGAGTGCTCCCTACATTCCAGATTTGGTAATTTACCGATTCAGTATTTTTAAGAATCAGTAGTTTACCGAATTCTTAAATACCGATTTGGTAAATTACCGAATCTGAAAGAACCCACCTACATATGAAAAGCCTAATTCCGGTCGGTAACGGCCGAAATTCGGTAATTTCAGCCGTTACCGACCGGAATTAGGCTTCCTACATCTGGCCCCAGAAGAGGTACTGGTGGGCTTCAAATGGTTAAAGAATACGTATGTCTGAATGCTAGGTCCTGATTGACTCCCAGTACTGCAGTATTGAAAATTTCAAAATTAGAGCAATCATGTTGGCCTGGAGAGCTTCTTCTCCCGCTGGTCATTACGGTCCAGTGGGACAGGTAACAGTCCAGGGGGACCAAGAGATCTGATTGGCTGGCTGTAAATAAAAGGATTGTTGTGGCCTCAATCCATTGCAGAACATGGGGACTCAGTCCCAATTGCCTGAATTTGTAAAAATACATGTGTGGGGCTGGGCACTGGTACCCTTCCCCACTTATACTTGTGGGGAGGACCTATAAGCCTCCTCCTCATGGGCCCAAATAAAATAACAAGAAATGATCAAAATGATCAAAAGTATCTCTACGTTGTTAGAGATCGTGTTTACCAGGGCTCTTATAAGTTGATATGCCTTTAGGGATCTCATCCATCTTAGTGACCTTCCTAAATTACTTTGAATTCAATTATTAATGGCCTCTCTATACCTAGATATAAGCATTGAGGATGCTTGAGGTTCTCCCTTGTTTTTAGGTCGAGCCTATAGCAGCAGCGCGCATGCGCTGCTCGCTTTGTGAGGCATGCAGTAATGGAGGATAGAGTGGAAGCTCCGCCCATGTGTTTAATTGGCTGGTTTTATTGTCTTTCATAAATGCTGCCATCTGATTGATTATGAGGCTTGTTAGTCCCGCCTTATTATGGCCATGTCGTCATTTGTACCCTCCCATGGCTAGTGGCCCCTTTACTTCGTGTGCTAAACAGTACAGCACGTGTTATTTAGAATTGGAGCACTACTTTGTCGTGCCTTCTCGCCCCTTCTCCCCCCGCCCGCACTCCTGTTGTCCGTGCTTACCCCCTCACGTTGTCTGTGATGCAATGCAATATGTTTCGGGTAAATGCAAGTCCTATTGCATTGCAAATGCTTGTTTTTATTTTTGTATTGTATTCCTCCTCACTGGGCATGGTCTTCCTGGCACAGTACGTCGCCCCTTCATGCACACCGCCGGTTACTCCCACTCCCTCTTGTTTTCGCCATCCCCCCATCCATCCAATTCCTGTTGCTTGTTTTGTTTGTGTCTGTTGTGTTTTCAGTCTAACTCCATTACACTTGTCCCAGCGCGACACCTTTACTCATTTCGGCTGCCCATCTCCACCACCCCTCCTAGGTCGCTACTTGCCTGTTACTATAAGAAGATCAATAAGGTAGTAGTGTCCAAAACTGGAAAAGTCAGCAACATTAATAAAGAACAGTATAATATGATGAGTAATTATGCGTTACAATTGAACATGGTCAAAATATACAATGAGTGCTTAAGGAACTCAAGGCACCTACTACCTAGAGGTGCTATATCGGTGCACAAGAATGTACAACCAGAAACAATGATTAAAAGGTGAGATTCTATTAACAGCACACCACAATCTAATTAAAATTCTTTTAGTCTATACGTGCGTATTGCACGGATAAGGGATTGAGCTATTGTCACCAGTATAGTTGGTAAAGCAACATAGGATTCACACGAGATAAGGATAAACAGTGGTCCAATGTAGAATCAAAAAGAGGTCTTCTTCAAATAGTGTTATTTATTCTTCTTTATTCAAAGTTCATAAAAACAGGTTTTTCCTAGCATACTCATCGCCAACAAGTGTTTCGTCTCCCTCAGAGACTTCATCAAGGCATAGATAGTAGTAGGAAGGTATTTAAATTTCCATCCACGAGGTGAGGACACAAAGCTGAGAGTTTTGATAGTGGAGTATCACAGATTTAAGGGTGAGATAACCACGTAGCTGGTTTCACTTCAATAGGAAGATGAGTATAGTGTTCCTGATAATCATGTCCTTAATTATTAGTACGAAGATGTATCAAGTGCAACAAAATATATACGTATGGACGCTGTCAGAATCCCAAATTATGTAGAAGATGATGTGGCACGAGTCACACAATAATTCTGACCGGACTCCCTGGAAAGTATAGGAAATCCGAGCACGCAACCCTGATAAGTTGCAATATAAAGCTGCCAAATGGCAGCAGCACTAGAATCACACCTCGTCTCCAGCAAAAGACTTGCCTGTTACTAATTTGCCCCTTGTGGCTGCTTCTTTTAATGTATTTCTAAAGCAGCGTAAACAAGTAAGAGAGGACATGCACACCTCGCCTCCATGTTTTTCTTGCTCTCCATCGGGGCGGGGAGGCATTCTTTCGGCAAAGAATGTGGTCATGCAGCAGCTAGCCCCGCCCGAGGCATCAACACGGAAGACGGTGAGAGAGCGCAAAATTGTGTTAGAAATTGTAGGGGTGCACCATATTCCCGAGTAATCAGCACCCCCATATATAGAGGATTATAACCATGTTTAAATGTGACACAGAGCTATGAAACCATGTGCCAGAATTTACATAACTGTAACGTAAAGGGCTTTGAAAATACTAATGTCATGTTAACTTAGAAATGTGTTTGTAGTATAATACTAATTCAGTTAAAGTATGTTCGAATAGGCATTGATGTATTTAAATGCATGTTTAGAAATGTACTATTGTATTCATGTAACGACATAGAAGTGTTTAGTTAGAGAATGTATTCTTTTTGCTATAATGATGTAGGCCTAATGAACGAAAATGTTTGCCAATGTTAGGGGGTGATATCCCGAAACGTGCAGAGGCCCAGGTGGGGAGAGAGGATTGTGTAGGCCGAACTAGGAATGTTTCTTTTAACATTAAATCATGGAAATGTCCTATCTAGAGGGTTGCTTTAGAAATTTAATTGCAAGTAGCATGGAACTGTGAATCGATTTATGTGCGTTCCTTTGCAGGTGCAAGGTTAACCAAAGATAGTAGAGAAGGGCCCATTGTATATGAGCGTTAGGATGGTAGCCCCAGACATGGAGGAGTGGCTGCGGAATTTAGGGAAGCAACTTCAAGAGGAGAAGACTCTGGGACCCAAGGCCGTTTTTCAACGAACAAGGATGAAGATGTCGTAATGAAGTTACTTTGAAAATTAATACTTTTGAGAAGGGCGTACCTTAGGGCGTGTCGCCCTTATTGTGGGATTTGTATTAGGGACAGCACCCCGGTAGGAGTTCAGAGCAGATGCGCATGAGGGCGAAGAAAGATGCTGGGTAGGCAGAGAGCTTTCCTATGCGAGATGGGTTCTTAGGCTAAGTCCGAATCAAGTGAGTGTGCTTGTTTGGAAGCCGCCACGGCTGACACCTTTGTTAGGAGGGAACTCTGTTAGATAGGGATGTCACTTAGTATAGTGTAGGGACAGTTTAATCTGGATGTATTTCTTCTTTTCTTCGATGGCTACTAAAACCCAGATAATAGCAATTCTTGCTAGTCCGGTGGTTCTGGAGATTATACTCGTGTTGTTTCTTAGTCGATTGAGACTTTTCCGTAGGATTATGTTTGTACTAGTGCATGTTTATCTTTTGAACCTGTTACTGAGGTGTTTATATACACAACTGCTTTTGGCTTATAATAAATCTTTAAACTTGACCTTTTGTCAGTGGTTATTTGGGGAAAGCAATGGGGATAGCTCTAATTGACACTACGATGTGAGATAGATTGCCTTCTACACTCTATGACAGGTAAAAAGGTCCAGTCGACCTGTGGCGGTATTCTAGAAAATTGTTCTGGTTCTAGAGTAAAAATCACACCTTTCCAGTTGGTAGTAGAGTAAGATGGTTTATCTTCTGGAGTGAGGGTAATCTAGAGTAGGCTAAGATTTCCCCAAGGCCCATAGAGATCTGGAGATGTGCGTTCGCAGAACCTCGGACGGAGGATGGCGTTCCACGGAAAATGACGGAGAGTGACGATGCGGCAGAAAGCAGCAGGTCGTAAGAGTGTGAGTATAAAAAGGGTCATGCGTGTTAGATTGCGGTGTGTATTATGTTGTTGAATTGTATTGTCTAGCGGAGTTGAGTGCCTGTAGTGTGAAAGGAGAACAGGTTGTGAGAGCGCGCAACTGGTGAAAATCTTAAGCTCAAGGAGAGTTTAAGTGGTTCGGGTGTATCGAACACCTACAGTAATTGTCGACCAGTGAAAGGGGGTCATGAGGTACCATTGACCGCCCGCAGGACCGAGATAGGGGGAATGAATGTGTGAATGCGTGGGTAACGGACGCTGGTCGGAAGTTGCGGTGTGTATATAACCTATCAGAGAATCGATTGTCTCGTCGTTAAGCGGACAGACATTTGCCAGTCGGTGACAATTACAGTCAGACTGTGGGCATACAGTCAGAGAAGTGGTTGCTTGGTCAGAAGTGATCATTTCAAAGTGTATGATTGGGACGCATGCATGACCGAGAAACGAGCGGAGAAAGATGGGGAACTGCTGCAAAAGTGGAGGCGAGTGACGTCAGAAAGAGCTGCGCTGGGATAGGATGGTTAGAGTGAAGCCACGCTGAGATTGGGCGGTTAGCGAGAAGCGAGTGACGTCAGAAAGAGCCGCGCTGGGATAGGACGGTTAGAGAAAGAGCCGCGCTGGGATTGGTGGATTGTCATTGTAAAGTAAACGAGCGTAGTAAACAAGGAATTGTTGTGGGTTTCATCATGAAATGTCTAAAAGGATTGCGAAGTTGCTTTTCGGGAGAAAAGAGACTTGAACCTCGGGGTGGGGAAGAGGCTCCGCCCGAGGATATGTCAGCTCATTACATGGCTACGAATGTTGGGTTACATACTATATTGTGGCTGGAGAACTGGTGTAAGATGACTGATGGGAATGAGGAATTGACTTTTCCTAGGTACGGGACATTCAGATTAGAGGTGTTGTACCAGCTAAAAGCGATTATGTCTTCTTTGCGACCTTTGCCTAGACCAACACAGTTCGAAGCATTGAATGCATGGATCAGGGCAGCCCACGAGAAGAACAGGGATAGGAGACAGGAAAGAGTGAACAGATCAGTCAGGGCAGTACAGGACGCGAGGTGGGATGCACTGGCCAAGAGGTGGAGAGTGCAGACCATAAAGGGAGATAGGTTGTACCCACTGTTGGTCAATGAAAGGGAGGTGCAGAAAAAGAATACGGAGGATGATGACAGTGAAACAGTAGACAGTCTGATAGAGAGGCTGTTGTCAGAAAGACCACCTCCATATAATCCAGAAATAGAAGGGAGCTTACCACAACCTACAGGAAGAGAGATGTCGACAGTGGACGTGGAGTCCTAAGAGAGAGCGACTTGGCCCAAGTAGGGAACAGGTCTGGCTCGGTGGAAGGTGAGGGGGTACCTCAACGGACCCCAGAAGCGAGAGTAGTGGGAAGATTCACGGTACAGCAGGTACACTGTGAAGAGGGGGCCAGCGCTCAGAGGCTACCGGATGCCATTACGGTACCTGTTACCATAGGTCCCATAGTGTCAGTGTACAACCCAGAACAGACACAAAATGAGAGTCTGCCACAAATAGATAGAGAAAGGAACGTCAGCGAAAATAGGAGTAACGTGGCGGACGAGTGGAACCAATGGTCCAGACCTATAGAGAGGAGCACCCCTTTGGCAGCATCGGGAGATTCTTCTAGGGAACAAGGGGGCTTAAGAGGACCGATGGATCTGAGAGGACCACGGCCCCGGTCGATTCGAGAATTTAGGCCAGATTTGAGAACTTGGGAGACAATCGCGGATACCCAGAGCGACAGGTCAAGAGACGATTGTAGACATTGGAGTCCAGAGAATAGGGAGGTATCCCATTGCAGATCTAATTGAAGCAGACAGGAAGGGGACCGTGGGAGTGAGGAAAATAGGGGTACAATCACCCATGGAACTGCAGAGAGAAAACAAGATTGGGACTGCGAAAGATGGGAGCGAGGAAGTGTTCCCCATAACACCCCTGAGGAAGACAGACGAGTGAGTCAGGAATGTAAAGGGAAAGACTCTAGCGAAACCTCTAGTCAAGGCACATTGACAGCGGTGATAAAGGCAAGGAGAATAGATGTGCTAAGACTTAAGTCAGAGGTGGAGGAGATAGTAGATGGCATAATACCCCTAGAGAGAATAGAACTATATGAACCAGATGAACTGTTGTTTGTAGCGAAAGATGTTACTCGCAGAGCTAGGACAGCTCACGAGAAGCTAACTGAATTAGCGAACAAGTACTCAGTGGATCTGACCAGGACAAAGGCATTTCAGGGTGGCCACAGGTTACAGTATACAGACCAAGATCTAGACGAGAAGAGAGTGATTGGATTAAAAACCCACATCAGAGAATTAATTGTGGGAATCTGAATATGGGTTCAACTGGACAAGTGGGAGGAAAAGTGGTCGAAAAAAAAAAGTGTTAGGCGGAGCACTATAGAGACATCTCCAGGAGCGGGGCTGATGCATGCAGGAGCATATCCTTTGAGGGAGGTAGCTCACGGAGGGTATGTGCATGTACCCTGGAGCAGGGGAGATTTGGCTGCTTTTACGAACACATTTCCAAAATTGAGAGAGAGCCCAGTAGAATGGTATAAGCAGGTAGAGAGGTTTGTTAAGATTTCAAAGGTACTGTGGGTTGATTTGAACACATTGTTTGACATTGTGGGTCTGGGAGATCTGTGGGTAGCATGTAAGATCAGTGTTGAATGGCCCACGGAGGAGCCAGAATGAAATGCACTCACAAATGGACCTTCACCAAGAGTAATGATAAAGTACGAGCAAGTGATTATGTGGTTAAAAACCAAGGTGCCACCACAAGACATAGATTGGGTGAAAATAGATAGAACTAGACAAGAACCGAAGGAAACAGTCCATGAGTACTATGAAAGATTATTGCAGATATTTAAGCAGTGCAGTGGCTTGGATGTGATGGATCCGAAGGACATGGGACAGTTTGTGTCCAAGTTTGTTTTGGGACTAAGACCTGAGATCTGTCTCATGATACAACAACATTTGATTTGTTGGCAGAACAAACCTCTAGACGAGATCCTGAGGTATGCAAGGTACTGCAGTGATGACATAGACTCTAAGACTAAGAAGCTCAAGGATAAGCTGATGCTAGTCCAGATGCAACCGGGAGGACAGGGTCAGTCTGGAAGTGGAACATTAGGAAGAAGATCGGGGGGTCAGAAAAGGGACAGCGAGGATGGTCCAAGGCCAAGGGTAGACCTGGCGACTCTGAAAAAGACAACTAGGTGTCATCAGTGTCACGAGATCGGGCATTGGAGACGCGAGTGTCCTCATAACCCGGAAAATCAGGTACAGGAAGAGGAAGAGGAGAGTCAGGCCCCTCAAGATCCAAGATCAACAGTAGTTAAGCTCAAGGCGGCAAAAGGGGGGACGTCCGCTCCTAGAGCTCCAGTTCCCCAGCCACCGAGGATTGCAGCAGGGAACAAGACATACCATCAGATGCCTCTCTTGGTAGACGGAGACGAATATTACCACTTTGACCCTGTAACAGGGAGAAGCCTGAGTGAAGTTAGGAGCGGTACTAGAGATAGATCAGAGGGGACCCTTTGTGGAAGCTGATGTAGCTGGACACCCCACTACCTTTCAGGTGGATACGGGTGCAACTCGCTCTACTGTACGGTCCGCAGTGGTTCCTAACTTGCCTCTTTCCGGACAAACTATGCAAGTTGTGGGAGTTGCAAATAGGAAGATGACGAATCCATTGACTGAACCAGTCCCAGTAAGAATAGGAAACTTCAGGGACAACCATCAATTCGTGGTATGTGATTCTAGTCCTGTGTGTCTGCTAGGAAGGGATCTATTATGTAAACTTAATTGCACCATCTACTGTACACCTAAGGGAGTGGAGTTAGAGACGAATGATGATGATGCTGCCTTTTAGGTTGCAAACACACGTGTGCATAGAACTGTATCCTGCGCTGACAGTGGAGGAACTCCCCTGGGATTTGAGAGAGACAGTCAGGCAGGAAGTTTGGGACTTTACAGGAGAAGAGATTGGACTGATCAAAGGTGTGGAGCCAGTTAAGATACAAGTGAGACGTAATGCAGAATTTCCAAGAACACCCCAGTACAAGCTGACTCCAGAAACGATTGCAGGAATAAAACCTGTGATTGAATCCATGATTAGACAGGGAATCCTAAAGGAAATAATGGGCAGTCCGTGTAACTCTCCGATCATGGGCTTGGAAAAGCCTAGCGGGAAGTTCAGGATTGTGCAGGATTTACAAAAAGTGAACAACATCGTCGTTCCATGCTGTCCAGTGGTACCGAATCCATCAGTGATATTGTTTCAGATTCCAGCACTGGCTGAGTGGCTCACGGTGATTGACTTGTGTCAGGCATTTTTCTCAATACCGTTACATGAGGAAAGCCAATTTCTTTTCGCTTTTAAGCTGGAAGATCGTGTGTTAACATGGTGTCGTATCCCTCAGGGGTATACAGAGAGCCCATCGATCTTTAACCAATTATTGAAAAGGAATCTTGAAAGTCTAGTACTGCCCCAGAACTCGGTTCTTGTACAGTACATAGACGACCTCCTTGTTGTGTAAGAGACAGAAGATGCCTGTAGAATAGACACCATCGCTTTGTTGAACCATCTGGCAGAAAATGGTCACAAGGTATCTCCCAGCAAGCTACTATACTGTCTTCCAGAGGTACAGTATTTGGGACACAGAATAGAGAAGGTAATAAGGAAAGTGTCTCCAGGCAGAAAAGAGGCGATAATTAAAATGATGGTGCCCTCAACGCAGAGAGAAGTTAGAATGTTCTTGGGAATGGTTGGCTACTGTCGCCAGTGGATTGCAAATTTTTCCCTGAAGGCGAAGCCCTTACAGAAACTGACGCTCAAGGACGTGAGTGATCCGGTACCATGGGACACAGACTGCATGATGGCTTTCCTGGAGTTGAGAGAGGACTTATGTTGTGCTCCGGCCCTGGGAATGCCTGATTACACCAAATTGTTTTCATTGTTCTGCTGCGAGCGAGAGGGTTGCGCGTTAGCAGTTTTGACCCAAGATCACAGAGGTGTCCGTAGACCAGTTGCCTATTTCTCGGCTACTTTAGACCCAGTAGCCGCAGCGTTGCCCGGATGTCTCAAATCCGTTGCTGCAACAGGTGTCAGCATTGAGAGATGTGAGAGTATTGTGATGGGACATCCATTGGTGGTACATGTTCCACATTCAGTAGAACTGTTAATGACCAGGACCAAAACGCAGCACTTGACTAGCAATAGGCTCACACGCTACGAGCAGGTTATACTTGCTGCGGAGAATGTGACCCTAAAGAGGTGCTCAGTTTTGAACCCTGCTACACTGATGCCATTGCCAAATGTTTTAGATGATGATTGTGACGACCATGACTGCCTTGAAGTGACATAACTGTGCACCAAACCTAGACCAGACATTGTCGATGAGCCTTTGGAAGACCCTGATGAAATTTTCTGTGTAGATGGCTCATGTATAAGAGACAATGCTGGACAGCTAAGAGCGGCTTTTGCCGTCTGCACGTTTCATGGGATAATCGAAGCTGCCTGCTTAAAAGGAGTACACTCCGCTCAGGTGGCTGAGATAGTTGCGTTGACGCGTGCCTGTTTGGCAGCCAACAAAATTCGAGTCACCATATACACCGACAGCCGATATGGGTTTGGTGTGGTTCACGACTTCGGTCAGTTGTGGTCTCAAAGGGGTTACATGACATCATCAGGTTCCCCTATCAGGAATGGAGAATTTGTCAGGTTACTGCTGGAGGCTCTGCAGGGGCCAGCAGAAATTGCTGTGGTGAAATGTACAGCACATAGCAAAGGTGCTGATTTTGTGTCCCTGGAAAACCGTTATGCGGATGAAGTTGCACGTTACTGTTCCAAACAAGCTTACTCATTCACTGACCAAGTTATCGAGGGGATGCATAGGGGGACTGAGCTAAACATGACACTTGAAGTGGCAGATACTTGGGATGAATTGAGGAAGATGCAGGAACAAGCGTCTGATTTTGAGAAAAGAGTATGGGTGACTTCTGGTTGTATCAAAGGGGATCTGGATTTGTGGGTTTCAGCTGATGGGAGAGCGGTGTTGCCAAATGAACTAGTGAGCCCGATAGCTCGCCAGATACATGGTCCTGTGCATTTGGGAAGGGATGCAATGATACGAGTGTTCAGGCAGACTTGGTACAATCCCAAGTTTAGAACGGCTGCGGAAGCGGTGTGTCAGAGGTGTGTTACGTATCAACAGATGAATGTTGGGAAAAGGACACCAATTTTTTTTTTTGTAACATCGTTTTTATTGCAGCACCAAAATAATTGTACAGACAATAATCTTGTGACATATCCAATGAACATAGCAGGAAAGCACATTATCAATTCTCTCCCCCCCATCTTGTCAGGCTCGTCTCCAGGTAGAAAACTAAGCAGCCATCGCACTGAGTCCATTTCCCGCTTCATAGTCCAATGTCCATAGTTACATTCACAGGAAGACGTGGACTGCTTTTGAAATTTTTGCCCCTCCCCCACCCCCGTCAAACCACCCCCCCCAACTTCCAACAGCCCCGCACTCCCCCCCCCCCGTGGCAACGCTGTTCGAGAATCCCAGTAAGAGTAAGGTCTGGTGTGTGCAAGGAGGTCCTATACATTCACTAAGGTGTGTTCCTAGGTGCGCTAATGGGGTCAGCTGTTACCTCCTCCTCCTCCTCCCCTTCCTCTTCATCATTATCATCCCGGAGCGCCTGCACCATCATTTCCCACGCTGTTGCCCTCTCCATGGCTTTTTCATCATCGGTCCTCCTAGCCATCTGGTACCTCAAAGTGCTTTCACAGGCTGCCCATCTCAGACATTCACCATACCACCGTTTATACGTGGGTCCTACTTTCGACTTCCAATTCCTCGTTATTTCCCTCTTTGCCAGGATCAGCCCCAAATCTATAAATCGGCTGGTATTCTTATTTTTGGACGTTTGTGGGAACCAATGTAGTACCCGCACTGCTTTGGTGTACTGTATTTCTCTATCTGTAGCATTATTCAGGGCCCTTCCAACCTCCTGCCAGTATTCCCCCAAGGTAGGGCAATCCCACAGCATGTGACCCAGATCCGCCCCAATTGTGTTGCACCTGGGACAGGCCGCCTGTTCCACCCCAAAGTACTGCCGTATTTTCCCTGGCGTGAGGTATGCCCGATGAATGATATAAAAGTGTATGAGCTGGAACCTAGCATTCCTCGAGCTTTTCCGCGCCCTACGCAATAATTGACCCCAAGTTGCTTCAGGGATCTCCATCTGGAGGTCCAGTTCCCATTTGGCTTTTAAAGCTGCGAGGGGCTGCAAGGCCTCCCGCAACATTCTGGAGTACAGGCAGGTTACCGCCTTAAAGGTTCCGGCCGCCATCATTGTGTATTGGCACGCCATAGAGGTCGCAGGCTCCTGCAATCCCTCTCCCCAATGGTCTTGCATGGCGCCCGTTACCGCCGCATGCAGCAAGTAATCTCCTTCGTGGGAGGTCGAACCGCTCTTGCAATTCCTGAAATGGAAGCAATGCACCATCCTCATACAGGTCGCCCAGCATTTGAACCCCAGCCTTTTCCCAGCCTAGCAATCTCGACCAGTCCCCACCATGAGGAAGGGCTGTGACCATTCCTAGCGGGATTTCCGGAGCATACATGCGGCGGACACTTGCTCGTTTACGCGCCCGGTTCCAGCAAAGTCGGAACGTCTGTTCCTCCACTGTCAAATCTCTAAGCAATAGCTTCTGATGCAGCGTGATGTATGCCAGCACATGCCGCGGGGTGCCCTCATCTCTAGAATGCTCCGGGCCTCGATACACCCTCGCGACCTCCTGAGTGAAAGTCTGCAGTTGAGCCGCCAGATAATAGCCTTCGAAATCAGGCACTGCCATGCCTCCCTCATCATTGGGTCGCAGGAGGGTATCCAGCGCGATTCGTCGCCTGCCCGTGCCCCATAAAAACGCTATGGTCAACGACCTCAGGCGCCGAAAGACAGAGCCCGGAACCCATATCAGAAGAGTCCTAAAGTAATATAACAGCCTAGGCAGAGCCACCATCTTAAGCAGGGAGACCCGACCAGCTAGCGAGAGTGGAAGAGTGGCCCAGAAATCCATACACCCTCTCAGGGCAGTTATACAGCGATTAATATTGCCATCCAGCATATCCACTGGGGTATGGTAGATGTAAACGCCGAGATAATGCAGACAATGCGGTTCCCACCGAAGTTCCTGCGCCGTGAGAGGGCACGGCTCTCCCTGTCTCAGAGGGTATAAACAAGATTTGGGCCAATTGACCCTCAGGCCCGACAGCTGCCCGAACAGCTCCACAAACGTCTCGCCCCCAGCAACTCTGCTTCCGCATCGGCCAAGAACATCAATAGGTCGTCCGCATATAATGAGATGACACGCGGCATGTCCCTGTAAACCAGCCCCTTATAATGGCGGCCAGACCTGGCTTCCGCCGCAAAAGGCTCCATTGCCAAAGCAAACAAGAGGGGAGAGAGGGAGCACCCCTGCCTAGTGCCGCGACGAACCGGATATTGCTTCGAGATCAATGAACCCACTCTGACTCTAGCTGTGGCTTCCGTATAGAGGACTTTGGTCCAGTTGATATAACCGTCCCCCAGCACGAAACGCCTCATCACCGCATACAGATAGTCCCATTCAAGACTATCGAAGGCCTTCTCAATATCAATAGAGAGCACGAATGGAGTAGTGTCTTCCGACAACCGAGCCCCCATCAGCCTCGTCAGCCTACGGATATTGTGGGTAGTGTTACGTGTCGGGATAAAGCCGCATTGATCCTTATGAATCAGACCGGTCATGTGGGTCAACAACCTATTTGCTAAAATTTTGCTCAGGATTTTGTAATCTGTCGTGAGCATAGATAATGGACGGTAGGACGAAAGGGCGTCGCTCACTCTGCCAGGCTTTAGCAACGGGATCATAAGGGCCTCGCACATGGAGCTCGGGAGTCTGCCTCGTGATTGCGCTTCATTATAGACCAATTGCAGTTGTGGAGCCAGGTACTCCAAGTATTTGCTATAAAACTCTATCGGGAGACCGTCAAGCCCTGGAGTCTTATTTCTAGCCATCTGCTTCACGGCACTCCCTATCTCTCCTATCGTTATAGGTCGACCCAGCTCCTCTGCTTCCGAGTCCTCCAATCGTGGCAGCTGCAACCCATCGAGAAAGGTGCCCAATTCTTCCGTCCTGCCCGTCTGCCCGCTCTCATATAAATCCTCATAATACGCCCTAAACCTGTCCAGAATCCCGGCTTGGGTGTGGCAAAGCCCCCCCCCCCCTTCCGCCTGAATCGCCATGATCGGAGCTCCCCGCCTGATCGGGTTGGCAAGCCACGCCAGCATCGACCCCGCCTTATCACCCTCCGCATGCGCCTTCGTCATATACGCCTTGTGGTCGAAGCTACGCAACCGCTCTAACTCCACTGCTAGCGCTTCCATGGCGTCACTAATCCCCTCCTGGAGCTCAGGGTGATTCGGGCGTTCCCTCTCCTTCTCCCTCAATCATCTCTCCGCTTTCTCGAGATCATCCAGCAAAGTTTTATGAGCCCCTGCAGTGTTACCAATACAGTGACCCCTGACCACCACCTTAAACGCGTCCCACTCCACAGCTCTAGTAGAGGCGGAGCCACTATTCTCCTCAAAGTAATGCGCTATTCGCTCCCCCAAGGCCTCCCTAAAGAGCAAATCGTCCATGGTGTCAGGTTGCAGCCGCCATGTTGGCACACAGTTGATTTCCACCATCCAGTTCAGGGACAAAAACAAAGGATTGTGGTCTGACATCGTGTGAGCTAAATACGCCGAGCTACCCACTGTTGATAGCATATGCGATGAGCACAGAAACGCATCCAGTCTAACATGCAGGTCATGTAAAGTGGAATGGAAGGAGTAGTCCCTCGTGGTGGGGTGTAGTGCTCTCCAGGCGTCCCCCAAGTCCCAACTCTCTTGCCAATCTAATCGGCGCTTCGCTACCCTGTGTACTGGGGAGGCGTGCAGTGGGGGATGAGATCTATCCAAAGCAGTATCTACCACCAAGTTAAAATCCCCCCCCATGAGCATCGGCCCTGCCAAATAACTCGCCAGTTTGCCCGAAAGTGCTGTTAGGAAAGCGGGCAAATCGACATTTGGGGCATATACACTGCAGATAGATATCACCCGGCCCCTGAGTCTCCCCTCTACAGCCACAAATCTGCCCTCTGGGTCCACCACCGTTTTAGTGACCTGGAAAGGAACCCCTGCTCTTATCCAAATCAGTGCCCCCCTCGCAAAGGCCGAATATGTTGTGTTAAAGAGCTGCTCCCTCCACCTCCTTTGTAGCGCTATTCCCTCCTGCTTGGTTTGGTGCGTCTCTTGCAGAAAGGCCATATGCACACCACTACGCTTTAGATACGCATGAACCTTGTGTCTACGCACCATAGTATGGAGACCCCGCACATTCCAGGTTACACATTTCAAAGCCCCCGTACTAGCCATATCCTCTTGCACACACAGAAAGAACAATAAGAGCCATCGACCATGCGCTTTTGCCAACAACGTGCTGCCCCCCTCTCACTCCAAACAAGTGAACCCCTCGACCCCCCAAAAACAACCTGAGCGTTCCCAACTACTCTCAGTTCCCACCCCCCCAGGACAGGCCCCCCCGCAATTGGAAGCAAACCCATCCAAACTATCACAACCAACTATCCCCTCAAAGAAAGGCACTATTATTCGCAGTCTCCACTGCGATGACCGTAAGGGCCAGTAGGGCGCGGACCGATGCCGAGAGAGTACGTTAAAACAAATCAATCCCGAATATCCCGCCCCATGATCCCCCCATAACGAACTTACGAAGACCCACACATTAGTAAGCTGCGCTCACGGGCACAGCGCCCCAGTGTCTGACCAGCACGCCGCTCCTCCAGTCCAGTGATTCATGCTTCAACTATCTCCCCAGACGTCTGAGGTGTCACTATAGGGCCCTTGGCTCCACCATACTCCGAAAGCCCCGTCTCCGACCCCGTGCCCTGCTCTTCAGAGTCAGTGCCCTTCCCGGACTGGCTTCTGGTCATGCTAGATTGGTCCACAACCGCCTGTAGGGCCGCCTTCCTCTCCGTCTCTGTCTGTGATACGGAAGGTTTTCCAGTTCTCCGGCGATTTTTCCGAATCCGTTGTGACTTCCTGATCGGCTGTGTCACTCTAGCCTCCTCCGCCCTGGCCCTTGCTCCGTCTGTTCCAGCTTTGTAGGTGTCCCACCAGGCCCAAGCATCCGCCGAGGTAGTGAAAAAAATCGACTTCTCGTCCACCACAATCCTCAGCTTCGCTGGGAAGAGAAGGGAGTATTTTATGCCCTCTCCACGGAGCTCACGTTTGAGGGACAAGAAGTTGGTCCTGAGTTTTTGGGTCTCAAAAGTGTAGTCTGGGAACATGGTGACCCTGTTGTTGTCAACTTGAAAGGGACCCGCTTCCTTCGCCCTCTGTAGTAGCCAGTCCCGATCCCTGTAGTGGAGCAGCTTGATCACCACCGGGCGAGGCGGCAGGCCCGGGGCCGGATGTCGAGCCAGAACCCTGTGGGCCCGTTCCAGTGAGAAGAAAGGAGACAGCCCTTCTGGCGCCACCTCGGTGCGTAGCCAATTATCGAGGTAGCCCACCATATCATCGCCCTCAATTTTTTCCGGCAGGCCCACGAGGCGAACATTATTGCGCCTACTCCTGTTTTCCGCATCCTCGGCCCTCCTCTCCAACACCTTCAGCCTATCTAGAGCATCCGCCATCTGAGCTTTCACTGCTGCGTGGTCCGGGGCCAATTCCTGAATGGTGATCTCCATAGATTTGACTCTGTCTTTAAGTTTCATGATCCGCTTTCAGGAGACCCAAGCCCGTCGCCACTTGGGCGATGTCCTGCTGCAGGGCATCTTTCGTGGTCGCGATGGCCTCTAGGATACGGTCTTGCATGCGCTGGAGAGCAGACTGGTCACGATCCGCTCCATCCACCACCTCCGTTTCAGTCGCTCCGTCCCCCTTCCCTTTCGGTTTCACCATCTTGGCTGGGGCCGGCAGCGGCTCCTAGGGTCCCCTTGTCTCCCTCGCTGTCTCCGCACTAAGCATGGGCGAATTTTGCGAATCTCGCATTCGCGAATTTTGCGGATTTGCGAATTCGCAATCCGCAAAATCCGCGAATTCTCGCGAATTTGCGGATTTTTTTTTGGGGTTCGCAAGTGTTTCTGCCAGTTCGCGAGGATTTGGTACTAGTTTGCAATTGCGAACTTACTTGTCGGCTCGCAACGGTCGCGACTATGTTGTTTCTACGTCTGGTTCATCATCACAGCCTCCCAGCACCCTCTGTTTCATCACTGGCACCCTCTCTTTGACCCATGCCACCCTCTGTTACATCAATGCCACCCTCTGGTTCATCATCACTGTAGAAGATGGGGGGGAAAAGCAAGCCCACCTGCCCTGCTTGAACTGACATGAATTAATTTGGGGTTAGTTTATTAACAACACCTGCCCTGCCCCAACTGACAATAATGAATTAGGGGCTAATTAATGTGTCACTGAAAGAATTTGAAGTTCCAGCCTGGCACCTGCTTGTCTGCTCCTTTAGCTGTAAATCAGGACCTTTGTGGCATACAGTTAAGGTCAGAGCAGGGTCACACAATAGTTGCAAGCAGGCAACCGAATTCTGGAGGGCCCCCTCAGGAAGCACTACAGGGAATCGTTACAAATCATGAGGTTGACCTTTTGCACCTGCTCATTGCTTTTGCTTTTGCAAAAATCGTTTTTCGTTTTTTTCGCGCTATTCGCGGGGCGCGGCGTCGTGCGAAACCGACCGCGGAAGCCGCCAATTCGTGCGAATGAGCTTTTTATTTTTTTGCGGCTTGTTGTTTCGCGAGTTTTTTTGCAGTATTCGCGAGCCGCTTGCAGCGCAACACGCGAATTTACCCCAAGGTCGAGTACGGGCGCGGCCATTTTGTTTGCGTGACGTATTTCCGTTTCCGCCCGCTATGTATAATCTCGCGCAGTAAGCGCATTGCGAGTAGAGGTTCGCACGAGATCGCGAGGGAAATCTCGCGCGAACTTACTTTCGCGCTCGTGAACGGGCGCCGGCCATCTTGTTTTTCATTCATTTCCTGTGTCTGGGCATGGTGTTTAATCCTCTTGGTATCTTTGCCATCCGTTGCTTGTTTTCAGTTTTTTTTTTTACGATTTTGCTTCTTATCTATCCCTCTCTTTTCCTAGCTGTATATTTTTGTCTTTTCTGCTATTTTTCTTTACTTTTAAACTACTTTTTTAAACTCTTTTCTTTTCTTCTTCCCTATCCTATTCTTTCTTAATTTTCTACTTCTTCCTACCTTACCTGCCCAGACCATGGTCAAGCCAGGCGCCGTGAAGCTGCCCAGGCACTTGAGGGCCGCAGCGGCGGCGGGGAGTAGTCCTGGACCCAGTGCCAGGACAGCATGCGGGAGATTGAGGGGGGAGAAGGTGACGCGACGGGAGATATTCAGCTCCGAGGAAGTGGGCGCGCTGGTCTACTTCGTCCAGCGCCGCCTGCCCAGGACCATCGCGGGAGGCGGCAGGATCGCGGCCGGCGGCTACCACATGCGGGAGCGCCGGAAGCGGTGGGAGAAGGTGTGCTGGGCCATATCCCACCTCTACGGGGTCCAGCGCACCTACAGCCAGGTCACCCATCGCTGGACGGACCTCCTGGACCGGGAGCGCGACCTGCTGGACCAGCTCGGCTTGGAGATCCCCGGGCTTGGTGAGTAGTAGTAGCCATTTCATCACTCACTACTATGATGTTTTCTCCTGCTCTGTGTTGTTGTATTGCAAATATTTGTTTTTTACATGGAGCAAGCCAATAATGCCGCTGATGACGATTACATTGTAGTTAAATTATATTTCAAAATCTTCTGTGCATTTCAGGTGCACTGCTCTCCTTCTCAGTGGCGTTGCTACTATGCTTATTTGTTTTCTATTTTGTGGTCTCATTGGCCTGAGTAACTATTATGTATGAGTGTACTTTACAGAACTGCGTAATGCTAGACACTAGGGGGCAGATTACATTTACAAGCCCCTTGCGCCACGTTTACGTTGCCTTGCGTGACGCAACAGCGGCGTAAACGTGCCGCATCCCTGCGAGTCATTTACAGCATGACGCATCTAGGGAGATACGTCACGTTATAAAGCCATGGGCCTGCACCACAATGGGTGCGTTCCTAGTACGCAGGGTGGGCGGTCCGGCGGCTGTGCGCCTCGCAAAATTGCCTGCGTGAAGTCTACAAGATTTAACGCAGGCACTTCTGCGACGCTGCTACGTCAATTCAATTCCTTATGCCTGCTTGAAGCAGGCGAAAGGACTGACACAGCATGTTAAGTATTGGGTGGCCCTGAGCATTACTGGAGTTGCATTGCGTTGGCGACGTGACTCCAGCGATGCGCCGCTCTTACGTGACGAGATGCGTCACGCAAGTGCCTACCCTTGCACCAGGGCGCGCCGCATTGTAAATGAGGTGCATCTGCCGTGTCGCAAGGGTAGTTTTGCGTGACGGATTTGATCTGGCGCATCTCTGGAGATGCGCCAGAACGCGTAAGTAAGTATGCCCCTAAGGGGCAGAATTGCAATTACCGTCGCATCCCTGCAAAGTAGCAGGGATGCTCCATTAATTGTGCGGCCCGCTACCACCACCAAACATGGTGCGCTGAATTTGCAATGCGGCGCACCATGGGCCCAAAACGTCACCGAAGCTTTTCTGCTGGAGTTGCGTCGCAACGATGGCGCAGCTCCAGCAATGCTCTGGGGTACCCTATCTCCCCAATGCTGGGTCAAGCCGTACGTCTGCTTCAAGCAGGTGCAGGGTTTGTGTGACGCATCATTGTCCTAAAGGTGACTGATTGAAATTTTGTAGATTTCCCTCAGCCACTTTTAGGATGTGTTCCAGCGCAGGAATGCCCTCCCTTGCGCCGGAACGCCCCCTGATGGCGCAGGGCTTTATAACGGGATGCATCTCCCAAATGCGTCACGTTGTTATAATATTATACGCCGCACCATGGCGCCCTTTCTTGTTTAGCTGCTGCGTCACAAAGTCACGCAAGAACGGAGCAAAAGAGCCGCAAGGGGCTTAAATCTGCCCCTTCCTTTGTACCCCTGACAATAAGAAAAATAGTGGCAGTGGATTGATAGTTTGACTATTTAAATGACTGGTAATGTAGCAGGCAACTGTTAGTGGTGTCACTGATCTGACTGAAATCACAATGGAGTTTGTCTGTCACTTTGCGTCTTGCCTGCGGACTGCTGCCTGCCAGTCCTAGGTGAACCTTTCAGTACTTTGTTTAGTGAGTTACGTGACTTTCGAAGTCACAGGTCCGCAAATAAATGAAAACTAACCCTAATCAATATAATTTCGCGGAAATATTTTGTTATTGTTCTTTTGAAATGTTTGATTTGGTTGACATTGACAAGCAACAATCATCCATGTTTTCTGTTCTTTCTTTCATGTTGTACGTCAGCTCCCCCCAGGGGCGAGGGGAGGACACAGGAGCAGCAGGCGGCAGATGCTGTTCAACAGGGCCAGGATCGGGCAGGCGAGGGCTCCTTTGCTGGCCCCAGTAAGTTTTCATTTTAGACTAGTACCTATTTTTCCTAGCGTTCCTCATTTGACTTGATCTTCTTGTAGACTGTATCTAAATTCTTATTCTGCCTCTACTATGACTCCCTGTGGTATTACTAGATTATTCTTATTAGTCTGTCTGTGTAGCTAACTAAGATTGCACGGTTGGCGAAACTCCCATTCTAGTCAGCAATAGCTCTATCAACTTAGTGCAGTCCTCTGGGATTGTCCATAATGTCTTTTGAAGTGTTCTATCTGGACTCATGCTTGCAAAAATTGCAAAACCTTTCACTCAGTCACTCTAGTCTGGACCAAAAAACACAGATTCTATTTAAGTTTAAAAGCTTTATTAAAAGTAAACACATTTATTAAAATGAAGTCATAATAAAACTAAACGTTTAACTGATAATGGAAAAGTGGTTAGTGCTGACGATTAATTGAAGACATTTCTTGTGGTCGAGCCGAGCTCTCACCTGGTTTCAACTTGATCTTGTTGTTAGAAGTCCATCTTCTGTCTGTGTGGAGAAAAATGGTGCGTGTTAAAAAACCAGCCTTCATCAGTTGTGCCAAAAAGTGCAGCAAGACAACCTTCCCTGGAAAAAGGGACATTTTTTTTAACTTTAAAGTAGACAGTCACAAATTACATTGTTTTCACATGTCTTCATTCCTAGACCAAAGACTAGTGAGTGCTTTATTCTAACATTCTTAAATGTACTTTGTAGGTGGAACATCTGGTGGCGGGGCCAGCGTGGAGGTGGTGGTGCTCGACACGGAGGCGGAGGGCAATTCTTCAGGGGAGGAGGCGGCGGCTGTGAGAGTTGAGACGGTGGTGGTGGCGGCCAGAGGTAAGCTCTTATATATTCCTTACTTATTGAGATTGAAGACTAGCTGGGAAGGCAAGAATATGAGATGCATGGCTGGGTGAATGATGAAGCAATGATGGGTGGAAGGACAACAGCCTGGGTGGGTGACACAGAAACTGTATGTGTCCATATACCTGGATCATGCTACTATCTGACTCTTAGATAGCATATGTGTATCTAGAGCAGGGGTACTCATAGTACGGCCCGCGGGCTGGTGGTGGCCCGGCAAGCCTTCCTTGGCGGTGCGCAGACCTTGCAGACAATCACTGCTCCCCCGGCCCCCACAGAGCAGAGGCTTTGTTGTATTTCACCTGTTAGCGCCCCTGCATCTCCACTCTGACAATCACTGCTCCCCCGGCCCCCACAGAGCAGAGTGGAGATGCAAGGCCACAAAGAGGTGAAATAGAACAAAGCCTCTGCTCTGTGGGGCCGGGCAAGCAGTGATTGTCAGGGTGGAGATGCAGGGGCGCTACAACAAACAAAGCCTCAATAATATGTTAATGGTCTTTTAAAGACCTGTTAAGTACTTTGGTGTTGTTGTCTGTGTGTGCACGTTGAGGAAGCGGTCTCAACCCGGGCTGAAGGCTGACACAGATAGACACACACACAGTGAGATGACAGAGGGGGAGGGAGAGGGAGGGCAGGAGGGAGAGAGAGATGGAGAGGGAGGGCAGGAGGGAGAGCAGGAGGGAGAGAGATGTATGTAAATGCTGGGTCTGGTGGCTCAGTGGATGAAGGCATCTGCTGCAGGGACCTGTGTGCAACCTCATGGTCACAAGTTTTCGTTTTGCTTTAGCCCCGCCCCCTCTGACTCCGCCCCCACCAGTGCGGCCCTCGGCCACAAACTACACTGTAAATTTAGCCCCTGAGAGAAAGTTTGTGAGTACCCATGATCTAGAGAGAGTAGACGGTCAGTGGATGAACTAAGTGTAACTTTGAAGAGCATGTAACACTGCACCAGCACGTCCGTTCCAGTGTAGGAAAGGCAAGGAAAAGAAGTTTTAATTTTGTCCAAATACTACCATCAATAGTAGCAGTAGTTTGTATTGCAAGCACAGCATAGATCCGGTTATTACGGTGGCCACTCCCTACCTCTCTTAATAAGTTTAGTAGTACTCAGTCATTCATGTGTGGATGTATCACTGGTCACTCAATAAAATGCAAAGCACCTAAAGTCATCCCATATATAAGCAAAAACATCCCATGTGAAGTGATAGATAATCAGATTATTTATCTTCTTCAATTTTCCATTTCTAGTACTCATTTCCACTGTAGGGTGAAAGTTAAATTAATTAAGCAGTAGCCCTTGAGTTGTAACAGAGTATTCTCAGTGCCACCCGTAATAGAAAAGTAAGAGCTTCACCACCTGCATGTACTGGACGGGTACAGTAACGCAACGCAAGTCTAGGTCACTCCTCATGGCGTGCGTCTCTTTTTCTCGGGTGCAAGTTTACTGCGCTGGCATTATGCCGGCTTGCAGAAGATAACGTACCAATTTTCCTAAACAAAAGACAAGAAGAAGAATAAGACTGGTGTACTTTCATAGTCGACTCCAATGGAAGTCCATAGTGCTCGTAGAATTTGTTCCTTAAACTCCCACTAATGTTAGAGCAAGGATGAAGAAGTGTGAGGTTAGATAGATACTGGCCTCAATAGTTATGTAATGCGCTTGCAAGTTGCTAGTTGTAGTGCAACACAAATTTCTGCTGAATGATTGAGTTAATCTTAAAGAGCATTGGTTACAGACTATGTCTTTCTTTCTTCATATAGGTTCTCCTTCCAAACGAACAAGGAGGAAGGAGCTGGCTAGAGCGGCCCGGCAACGGAGGATCGATGCCACTGTGGCCGAATATCGGCGGCTGGTGGCCCTGGAGGAGGAAGAAAGTGTGCAGTCGACCACAACAACTACGTCGTCTGCATCGGCCTCCGTGCCCCCACGGGCTGCCAGTGCCACCCAGCACAGTGGTCCACCCAGACTGAGCCGGGCTGCCAAAGCCAAACGCCACCGCCGAGTAGCAAGGACAACAGCTTCCTCTCACAGCCGTTGCACCTGCAAGGCATTGAAGGCACGCCTGCGCCGCAGTACCCTGATGGTGTCCCGCCTCCAGCAGGAGCTCCACCACTTTTCAAACGAGTTGGAGGGGCTCCGCGTAGAGCACGCCTTGCTCCGCCAGGAGCATGATGCCCTGGCCCAAAAAGTAGACAGCATCCACCCATAGTGTCCCTTTCCCCTTTTTTAGAGACTTTTGGGGGGTGGGAATTGGGAGTTGGGTTTTTGGGGACTTTTGAAGGACAATCGTTGGGGTTAGGGAGGGTCTTGCGGGAGATTATTTTGTTAGGGATATAAATATACTTTTTCAAACTTTATCTGAGCATACCCGTTTCTTACTGCTTGCCGGGTGGGTGGGGGTTTAACAGTGACTTTGTTTTCCTGAAAGTTTAGTTCCATTTTCTTCCTTTAAGTGTAAATGCCCAAATGTTTTCAACACTAAGTGCCTCTCACAGAGTAAGTGAAGTGAATCCAAGAGTCCTAGGACTTTAGTAGTACTACCGTCAGTCTCTCGTCTCTCCTACTAATACTCCATTATACCCCCAAACCACCAAACGCTTATCTTACCTGTAATTTGTGTTTGAAAGTAGGGCTAGACCCAGGGCTGGCTCCACGGGAAACAGCGAATAAGGTTGGCAATCTTGGTCGGATAAAAATTCCTCATAGCGGTGGTACTAGTGGTGTGACACAGTGGCAGTTCCATGCCTATGAAAAAAAAGAAAATTAAATCTGGTTTGGCCTCCTGAGCAATTCAACGGTACAACTGAGAATATAGCAGGTGACAGAAGCACACTAGAACAGTGCCACATTGTAGCCTAACATTAGCCATGGGTCTTTGTCAAGCAGAGTAAGAATATATCCTCGGATTTCTTCACCAGCCTGTTGCTATCACCTTATCCTCCCCAGCAAGTGTGTGGATTTATTGCTGTAATTTAGTCACACATCAATCAAAACCACACAGCCCGGGGGAAGAGGGTTAGGGTTTGAAAAATGGATGGGTACGGGGGTTTTTGGGAAAGGTTTTGGGAGACGAGAAAAAAAGCACAGCATGGACAAACAATTGTGAACATAAACAAATCTTTGGGTACAAACCTATCCATCAATCTTTGAAAGTGCATGCACTACTGCATGCATGTCAGTGAAAAGTAAGTAGTACTTTCGAGAACTGTGGAAGAAAGAATGCGACAGTACAGGGCCTGTGTGGAATTATTGATAACGATATTCAACATAAGGTCTCTGTAGCCAGATACCCGAGAGCCTTGCTGGTCACTATAAATCCATTCACAACAACACTCAATGGGGTTGGTCTGGAAGGTATAGTAGATAGAAAAGGAGAAATTGCTTTTTTTCTAGGTGTCCCCTCACTCACCAGGGTTGCCCCTTGGTGACATGCTTCATCATTGGGGCCATCCCAGTCCTCTACGGGCTGGGGCGTGCTGCGACTTGCGAATTACGTAGGAGCACTTACAAATGACTATGTGTGGTGCAGATGTGATAGTGGAGTGGACTAAGTGATGTGTTAAGGGATCAATTTAGAAGCAGAGAGAGATCCAAGAAATGCAGTCACAGTCAGAGAAAAAGGCAAGGGATACTGTATCTATGTTGTTGTAGTTGTCCTGTTGGAAGTGGTAAGTAAGTTGCCTGCAGAAAAAAAATCCTCTTATTAGCGGCACTCCTCCATTGCAGCCGACGCTTCGTCCATCGATGTTGGTCACCAGAAGACACCCTGTAAAAAAAGCACAGCATAGACAAACAATTGAACATAAACAATTCTTTGGGTACAAACCTATCCATCAATCTTTGAAAGTGCATGCACTACTGCATGCATGTCAGTGAAAAGTAAGTAGTACTTTCGACAACTGTGGAAGAAAGAATGCGACAGTACAGGGCCTGTGTGGAATTATTGATAACGATATTCAACATAAGGTCTCTGTAGCCAGATACCCGAGAGCCTTGCTGGTCACTATAAATCCATTCACAACAACACTCAATGGGGTTGGTCTGGAAGGTATAGTAGATTGAAAAGGAGAAATTGCTTTTTTTCTAGGTGTCCCCTCACTCACCAGGGTTGCCCCTTGGTGACATGCTTCATCATTGGGGCCATCCCAGTCCTCTACGGGCTGGGGCGTGCTGCAACTTGCGAATTACGTAGGAGCACTTACAAATGACTATGTGTGGTGCAGATGTGATAGTGGAGTGGACTTAGTGATGTGTTAAGGGATCAATTTAGAAGCAGAGAGAGATCCAAGAAATGCAGTCACAGTCAGAGAAAAAGGCAAGGGATACTGTATCTATGTTGTTGTAGTTGTCCTGTTGGAAGTGGTAAGTAAGTTGCCTGCAGAAAAAAAATCCTCTTATTAGCGGCACTCCTCCATTGCAGCCGACGCTTCGTCCATCGATGTTGGTTACCAGAAGACACCCTGTAAAAAAAGCACAGCATAGACAAACAATTGAACATAAACAATTCTTTGGGTACAAACCTATCCATCAATCTTTGAAAGTGCATGCACTACTGCATGCATGTCAGTGAAAAGTAAGTAGTACTTTCGACAACTGTGGAAGAAAGAATGCGACAGTACAGGGCCTGTGTGGAATTATTGATAACGATATTCAACATAAGGTCTCTGTAGCCAGATACCCGAGAGCCTTGCTGGTCACTATAAATCCATTCACAACAACACTCAATGGGGTTGGTCTGGAAGGTATAGTAGATAGAAAAGGAGAAATTGCTTTTTTTCTAGGTGTCCCCTCACTCACCAGGGTTGCCCCTTGGTGACATGCTTCATCATTGGGGCCATTCCAGTCCTCTACGGGCTGGGGCGTGCTGCGACTTGCGAATTACGTAGGAGCACTTACAAATGACTATGTGTGGTGCAGATGTGATAGTGGAGTGGACTAAGTGATGTGTTAAGGGATCAATTTAGAAGCAGAGAGAGATCCAAGAAATGCAGTCACAGTCAGAGAAAAAGGCAAGGGATACTGTATCTATGTTGTTGTAGTTGTCCTGTTGGAAGTGGTAAGTAAGTTGCCTGCAGAAAAAAAATCCTCTTATTAACGGCACTCCTCCATTGCAGCCGACGCTTCGTCCATCGATGTTGGTCACCAGAAGACACCCTGTCCACTGCCTGCCTGATGCTGAATTGTGGCTCGCTACTGTGAAGCCTGACTCCATCCTTTTTTCCCCATTGCAGAGACTGAAACCCGGCCTGTAGTTATTCAACGAAAAACAGGAAGTGATATAATATTACAACACCACTGATAAATAAATATAAGGTATGTAGGCTGTGGAGTGCAAAAAGTCACAATTTGATTTTCCTAGTAGACAGTACAATATTTTTGAAAGTGCGTACTCTGTCTGAGTCACCTTTTGAAGGATAAATAAGTAGGGGAAAATTAATGTAGCGGATCTTTCCCCTCAAGCTAGGTGTACTGTAAACTGTGTTTTAGAACAAAATTAGATCTTCCTAGCAGTGCTCCCACCCAGACCCTTACTAAAGCCAGTCGCAAAAATGTAGAAGACCCCCAATCAAATCTAAAAAAACGAGGCCTAGCAGAAAACTGGTGACAAAACTTACTTTGAAAGTAAAAGTAGGCCGAAGTACCCCCTTCCTAATTACCCCTTACCCACCGTGGATTGCATTCAAACCACTTGCAAGCAACCAAGCAAAAGTATCCATAGCCAGCATCGCTCCAAGACTCGAAATCCCCCCCACTCAAACACATGCAATAGAAATACTGCTAACCCTAACGAACCCTAAGTTAAGAATAGTGGCAAAGGCTTTCTTTAACTATGCCAAATCCCCCCTTTCCCACCATGGATTTTCTTCAAATGACTTGCAACCAAAATTACACATTCTCACGAGTGCTCTAAGACCCCAGAACTCAGTTGCAAAAATCTAGAACACCCCGAAACACATGCAATCCTGCTGCTAGGGCTAACCCTAACGAACCCTAAGTTACAAAAAGTGCCAAAAGGCTTTTATTTATTTATTTTGAAAGTTTTATATAGCGCGAACAAGATCTTCGCAGATATCAGAGCGCTTTACAGAGGGGGGAGCATGTATACGCAGATACATCAGTCATGTTAAAGGTACATTGAGGTGATAACATAAAACAATCAATAGGTAATTTCAGAATCGAAATAACAATACAAAGTGTTCGACAAGTAGTACAGATGAGTATCAAGTCTTTGTAGTTTATCTCCAGTAGTGGTTCAAGTGTATTTAGCCATGAGGATCGCTTTTACTTCTTTCTTGAAAAGTATAGTAGAGGTGATGAGCCTGGTTTCAGGGGGGAGCGAGTTCCAAATCCTGGGAGCCATTCCTGAGAAGGAGCGTTTATAGGTTTTTTCCTTGCGGAATCTTTTAGGCTTTAGCAAAAGATTATTTGTACCTCTAGTGTTTCTGGAACCTCCTGAAATCGTCAGCTTCTGAGCAAGGTATGTAGGTGAGCTCAGGTGGACAGCCTTGTGCGTCAGACAAGCGATTTTCAGGTGTATTCTGGCTTCAAACGGCAGCCAATTCAGGGATTTGAAGTCAGGGGAAATGTGTGAGTATTTTTTTGATCCAGTGATAAGTCTCGCTGCGGCGTTTAGAGAGGCTCTGATGGGTGCCGTAGTGGCTAGGGGGAGACCGCAGAGGGCGGTGCTGCCGTATTCTATTCGATTTAAACAACAAAACAATGACCGGACAGTATTCGTTTGGCATCAAAGTACACAACCCTAATGTAATGAATCACTGGGTTGGACAACCATTTGTATTGATTGACTTATTTTTTTATAAAATGTTTTTGCATAAATATTTTTAGCATCAAAAGTTACATCACAACATTACATAAATTTACAAACAACACATTCTGTGAACTCAACAAAAGATCAGAACATTACAAAACACAAAGAAATTGTCATCATTAATAACAAAGACAACTGTGAAAAGGCCTCAAATTAATCGCTTTACAGAGGCTCCAATCCTGAATTTCTAATGGACAAGGGGAATAATCTAAACGTAAACCTCCTTGTTACAACCATCACGAGACACATAGAAAAGATACCACATCCGGTGCTAAGGCTAGGATAAACATAGGAACAGTAAAACAATTCCAAAATGGTTTTTTGTGTTAAATCCTAGCGTGCCCTGATAGTTTCGTGTCTCGGAGGTGAAAACGTCGACGCGTTTCGAACCCAATGTTATTCAACGGGTTCTCCTCAGGACAGGGACTGGGGGGTCGTTGTCACTGTGAATTAATTAAGACATTGTGTAAGTAAGGGATTTTCAAAGAGTAAGCTCATCGCGTGGACTCATCCACTTTTAAATCAAAGAAAGTACCTTATTTGTGAAACGGGGAACTTCTCCCTGCGGGAAGAATAAAAGATTGGATTTACATTAGATACACTAACCCTCTATTTGAGATGTGCTCTAAACACGTTGTGACAAAGAATCAAAAGCGTACCTTGATAGTGGGCGGGTTCGCCGCTATACAAGAACGTTGTGCCGGCCTTGGGTTGGATCTCTCCGTGTTAATCTGGGGACTGGGGAGAGTTTGGACTTAATGTTTGTTTTTATCAAATTACTGTGTTTACAACGCATAGGGTAGTAGAAAGTAATCCTACCTTTAAGCGTAGTAGATAAATCGAATTAGGCGCGTGGGAGGCGGCGGCCCCCGCACGGGCTGGCGTGCTGTCAAAAAAGAAAGTGGGGCGCGTTTAGAATTGGTATATGAACGAGCGTTCAACAGAGGGAAACGCGTTCCTGGCGGGTAACTTACTTTTCAGCGATAGATACTGGCTGTAGTGGTCCGGCACACGATGACTTCCAAGAGACTGTTTGTTTGTTAAAGGGGGGCGTGTCTCTTCTTGTATTTAAACGACCATTGGTCTCAGTGCATTGTGGGATTTGGAGTTTTTAGGTGAAACTGCCACAACGGTATATAGCACGTAGAAATTCTATGAGGGGTTTGTAAATCACGCAGTTTCACTACTATGGTACAGAACGGTCACTTCAGAAGCAGAGGCTTGAGCAGACTTACAGAGCGGGCAGACAACAAATTCATAGGTTGCCAAGTTCGTTCAAATCATTCAGACCTGACACTGCAGTGTTGAATTTCAATATGAGGTACGCCTCTTTCTGTGCCAATCTTACATCTGGGTCTCCTCCGGAACCGGGAACATTCTTTATGCATGCCAAAATAGTCCATTTGAGATCATTCACAGTGTGACCTTTTTTCAGGAAATGTGAAACAAGTGGTGCAGTGAGTACTTTGTTGTTGATACGGGATTTATGTTGGATTATCCGCTGTCGTACTTCTTGTGTCGTCTTCCCTATGTAGATTTTCCCACATGGACAGGTTATAGCGTACACTGCATATTTCGTTTTGCAATTTGTGAAATCCATATGGCGCCAGTGTTTGGTTCCATCGGTGAAATGATCACCTTCAATAGTCAGGCCACAAACTGAACAAGTTCCGCATTTATGGTGTCCCTTCACTGGGCCCATATTGAACAGTGTGCTTTGTGTCACTTTCTTACTTGCGCCCCTGGTTGATGAAATTTGCTGTCCAATACTTCGGTTTCTTTTCAATGCAAACAAAGGCTTGCCTATGTCTGGGATAATTTCCTCCACCAGGTGCCAGTTGTTGCGAATGATTTTCTGGACTGGGTTCGTGTGTGGTCCAAATGTCGACACGCATACCATCCGATTCGTTTGTGGTTTCACCCTTTTCTCGAGTAGGTGTTCTCGAGGTGTCCACCTCGCCCTCTTCATAGAGTGTTTGACGAGTTTCTCCGGATACCCTCTGTCTCTCAGTTTGTTCATGAGGGCTTCGCCATGGATACTGAAATCTTCGGTTTTAGAACAATTCCTTCTCACCCTAAGGAACTGTCCATAGGGGAGGTTGTTTTTCAGAGTCTTTGGATGGTAGCTTCTATAATGAAGCGAATTGTTCTTATCCGTTTTCTTCTGATATAGGGTCGACTGAAGCCCATCAGGTGTAGCTTTAATCTCGACATCTAGAAATGGCATCACTTGGCAGTTATATGTCAGGCTGAACTTTATATCTGGACTCCTGCTGTTCAACCAGTTATGGAACTCCTCTAGAGTTTGTGGTGTACCATTCCAGATACACCACACGTCGTCTATATACCTCATCCATTGCCCAATCTGGGCTTTGTATGGGTTGTTGTTATAAACGAACCTCTCCTCGTACTGGGCCATGTACAATATTGCCATCTCGGGTGCAAATGGGCACCCCATTGCTGATCCTTTAATCTGTAGGAACATTTCCTCTTCAAACATAAAAAAATTCTTCTTTAGAGCAAGGGCCGCAAAATTGACGATGTCGAGATTAAAGCTACACCTGATGGGCTTCAGTCGACCCTATATCAGAAGAAAACGGATAAGAACAATTCGCTTCATTATAGAAGCTACCATCCAAAGACTCTGAAAAACAACCTCCCCTATGGACAGTTCCTTAGGGTGAGAAGGAATTGTTCTAAAACCGAAGATTTCAGTATCCATGGCGAAGCCCTCATGAACAAACTGAGAGACAGAGGGTATCCGGAGAAACTCGTCAAACACTCTATGAAGAGGGCGAGGTGGACACCTCGAGAACACCTACTCGAGAAAAGGGTGAAACCACAAACGAATCGGATGGTATGCGTGTCGACATTTGGACCACACACGAACCCAGTCCAGAAAATCATTCGCAACAACTGGCACCTGGTGGAGGAAATTATCCCAGACATAGGCAAGCCTTTGTTTGCATTGAAAAGAAACCGAAGTATTGGACAGCAAATTTCATCAACCAGGGGCGCAAGTAAGAAAGTGACACAAAGCACACTGTTCAATATGGGCCCAGTGAAGGGACACCATAAATGCGGAACTTGTTCAGTTTGTGGCCTGACTATTGAAGGTGATCATTTCACCGATGGAACCAAACACTGGCGCCATATGGATTTCACAAATTGCAAAACGAAATATGCAGTGTACGCTATAACCTGTCCATGTGGGAAAATCTACATAGGGAAGACGACACAAGAAGTACGACAGCGGATAATCCAACATAAATCCCGTATCAACAACAAAGTACTCACTGCACCACTTGTTTCACATTTCCTGAAAAAAGGTCACACTGTGAATGATCTCAAATGGACTATTTTGGCATGCATAAAGAATGTTCCCGGTTCCGGAGGAGACCCAGATGTAAGATTGGCACAGAAAGAGGCGTACCTCATATTGAAATTCAACACTGCAGTGTCAGGTCTGAATGATTTGAACGAACTTGGCAACCTATGAATTTGTTGTCTGCCCGCTCTGTAAGTCTGCTCAAGCCTCTGCTTCTGAAGTGACCGTTCTGTACCATAGTAGTGAAACTGCGTGATTTACAAACCCCTCATAGAATTTCTACGTGCTATATACCGTTGTGGCAGTTTCACCTAAAAACTCCAAATCCCACAATGCACTGAGACCAATGGTCGTTTAAATACAAGAAGAGACACGCCCCCCTTTAACAAACAAACAGTCTCTTGGAAGTCATCGTGTGCCGGACCACTACAGCCAGTATCTATCGCTGAAAAGTAAGTTACCCGCCAGGAACGCGTTTCCCTCTGTTGAACGCTCGTTCATATACCAATTCTAAACGCGCCCCACTTTCTTTTTTGACAGCACGCCAGCCCGTGCGGGGGCCGCCGCCTCCCACGCGCCTAATTCGATTTATCTACTACGCTTAAAGGTAGGATTACTTTCTACTACCCTATGCGTTGTAAACACAGTAATTTGATAAAAACAAACATTAAGTCCAAACTCTCCCCAGTCCCCAGATTAACACGGAGAGATCCAACCCAAGGCCGGCACAACGTTCTTGTATAGCGGCGAACCCGCCCACTATCAAGGTACGCTTTTGATTCTTTGTCACAACGTGTTTAGAGCACATCTCAAATAGAGGGTTAGTGTATCTAATGTAAATCCAATCTTTTATTCTTCCCGCAGGGAGAAGTTCCCCGTTTCACAAATAAGGTACTTTCTTTGATTTAAAAGTGGATGAGTCCACGCGATGAGCTTACTCTTTGAAAATCCCTTACTTACACAATGTCTTAATTAATTCACAGTGACAACGACCCCCCAGTCCCTGTCCTGAGGAGAACCCGTTGAATAACATTGGGTTCGAAACGCGTCGACGTTTTCACCTCCGAGACACGAAACTATCAGGGCACGCTAGGATTTAACACAAAAAACCATTTTGGAATTGTTTTACTGTTCCTATGTTTATCCTAGCCTTAGCACCGGATGTGGTATCTTTTCTATGTGTCTCGTGATGGTTGTAACAAGGAGGTTTACGTTTAGATTATTCCCCTTGTCCATTAGAAATTCAGGATTGGAGCCTCTGTAAAGCGATTAATTTGAGGCCTTTTCACAGTTGTCTTTGTTATTAATGATGACAATTTCTTTGTGTTTTGTAATGTTCTGATCTTTTGTTGAGTTCACAGAATGTGTTGTTTGTAAATTTATGTAATGTTGTGATGTAACTTTTGATGCTAAAAATATTTATGCAAAAACATTTTATAAAAAAATAAGTCAATCAATACAAATGGTTGTCCAACCCAGTGATTCATTACATTAGGGTTGTGTACTTTGATGCCAAACGAATACTGTCCGGTCATTGTTTTGTTGTTTAAATTGATAGTGGCCTAGGCCGGTCAGTGACAGGGCCCAAGCCTCCCCCCAGTTTCTCCGTATTCTATTCGAGGTATGACTAGCGATTGTACCGCAGTTTGGAAGTCTTTGGTTGGAAGGAAAGGTTTAAGTTTCCTAAGGGTGTTGATTTGGTAGTTCGCTCCCTTAGTTGCTTTGTTGATGTGTTCCTGCATGCTGAGATTGGTGTCAAGTGTTATGCCCAAAGATTTCGCTGAGTCCACGATGGTGGGTTGGACATTGAGTGCCGTTAGGTCTTTAAGCCACATTTGTGCGGTAGTGCTCTTCGCGGGTGGTGAGATCAGAAGGAACTCTGTTTTAAGGGCATTGAGTTTCAGATGATTGGCGGCCAACCACGATTGGGTGCTTCTGATCGTTGAGTTCAAGAGCGTGATGTCTTTGGGTGATTGTAGTTTGAGATAGAGTTGAGTGTCGTCAGCATACATGTGGAAGTGTACATTGGATTCTTGCAGCAAGGTGGTGAGAGGTTCCATAACTAGGTTGAACAAGGTTGGGGATAGGGAGGATCCTTGTGGTACGCCTAGCGATACAGGTCTTGGTGCAGACATCAAGTTGTTGCTCTTGAATTTCTGCGACCTGTTATGCAAAAAGGACGTGAACCATTTGAGCACAGTTCCAGATAGGCCCATTCTCGTGTTTAATAGTTCGATTAAGCTCTCATGTTTGACAGTGTCAAATGCAGAGGAGAGATCAAGGAGGATGAGGAGGCAAGTATCGTTATGATCTAGGATTTGGAGGGCGTCGTCGATTATGTGAGTCATAGCAGTTTCAGTACTGTGATTTGCTCGGAAGCCTGATTGATGAGAGTTGAGGAGATCAAACTGAGTAATGTGTTTAGTTAATTGTGTTTGTGCGCATTTTTCCAGTAGTTTGGCAAGAGTCGGAATGTTGGTAATGGGACGGTAGTTGTTTAGGTCAGAGGGGTCAGCTGTAGGTTTCTTTAGCAAAGGTGTGACTTGACCAACTTTGAGGGAGTCGGGAATGATCCCTTGTTGAAGTGAGCTGTTAATGATTTTGGTCCAGAGTGGAAGGAGCGACGGGGTAAGGACTTTGACAGCGTTGGCAGGAAGGGGGTCCGTGAGGTGATTGGATGGTTTCAGAGTGCTGAGCAGTTTGCCAATTTCTTCCTCCGTGTAGGTGAGAAAGGTTGACCAGGTGGCATTGTTTTTTGGTGTCGTGGGTGCTATGCGGTGGGGTTTGGGATAGAGGCTTGCGTCTATGAGGAGGTCATTCTTTATGTTGTCAGTTTTTTGGTTAAAGAAGGAGGCGAAGTCCTCACAGGAGGGAGCTTCGCACACAGTGTTGAGATGTTGGGGTTGTTCTTTGGATTGTGTTCGGATAAGCTCAAACAGCTTTCTCGGACGATTTTTGGCTTGGTCAAGCTGACGGCTGAAGAAGTCTGATTTTGATCGTTTTATTTTCCTGAAGTAGGCGTTTCTCCTTTTCTTCAGGTTTTTTAGGTTCAGTGCGGAGGGAGCTGATCTCCAGGTGCGCTCTGCCATTCGCATGGCGCGTCTATCGTCATTGAGACTCCCGTCGTACCAGGGATTGGACATTTTTGTGGTGGCTTTTTTTAGTTGCAGGGGTGCGACTTCATTAATTATTGAGGTCATAGTGTTAAGATAGTGATCAGTCAAGGATTGGACATCTTTAACGCCAGCAGGAGGAAGTAGTAAGTTGCAGCTTTTGGGGGGCAGAGAGTTTGAGATTAGCTTTTTCATGTCTCTTTTCCAGACTTTGGGCCTGGCGGGTTGAACGGGGTTAAATTTAACTTTTTCATTGATGAAGAATGTGATGGTATGATGGTCCGACCAATCACAGGGATGGATTGATTCGAGTTTGATAGTGGCCTCTTTGGAGATGATGAGGTCGAGGATAGAGCCTTTCTTGTGTGTTGGAACGTTGCAAATTTGAGTGAGGTCAAGGGCGTTAAGGAAGTTCTTCAGACCTTTTACCACCGCATCATTATGATCGTTCCAGTGGAGGTTGAAGTCACCAAGGTATATTTGTGTGAGTTGTCGCCCGGAGTTGGCTGAGATCATGTCCATGATTTGTTGGGAGAAGGTAAGGTTGTCACCGGGTGGGTGTTAAATGCCGTGCAGAGTGCAGATCGGTTTGTCCTCACTGTGAATATCGAGGCAGATATATTCACAGGAAGTTGGGGAGGGTAGGGAAGGGGAAGTTACTTTCAAGACAGAGAGGTTGCTCCTGTATATACATGCGATTCCGCCACCTTTTTTATTGCCAGACCTGTCAAGTCTAGTGATGTGGTAGTTGGGGGGGACCAGAATGTCCATTATAGGTGTAGAAGATTCTGTTAACCATGTTTCAGTCATGATGATTAAGTCAAGATCCCATTTTAGGATGAGATCGGCGATAGCGGCGGAGTGTCTAACGGCTGATCTGCAGTTGAGGAGAGTGCATTTGAGAAGGGGTGTGTCGAGGGTGGAAGGGTGTTCTAGAGCGAGGGGGACTTTACTCAGGTTACTATGGATAGCGATTCTGTTGTTCAACGTGGGGGGTCTAAGGGGATTAGATTGAATCGTGGGAATGGCAGTGAGAGTGTCGGGTGTGTTGCTATGGGGGGTTGGGTCATAGGAGCGGAGGAGGGTGAGTGTGTCTAGGTCCGAGAGAGGGTTGCAGGAGCGATGGGGGCGGTTTTCACGATTGTGAACAGGGATTGAGGTCCAGTGCGGTGGTGGTCGAGTGCGAGAGTTCGCCGCCCGGATGGAGGACCAGTTGGGAGCGGAAATGATGGAGGAGGCGCGTGCGTGGTGTCTGGGATGTGTGCTGAGTATTTGTTTGATGATGTGGACGTCCTGTTTGATCTGGTGGAGGGTGTTGGGTGAGGGGTGACTGGAGCGTGATAGACAGAGTAGTTGTTGTTTGATGATGTCCATGTCTTCTTTGAGCTGGAGGAGAGAGGCCGTAATGTGATCCCCTGTGGGAAATGTGTTGGAGGTGGGGATGGAAGGCTCGGTCGTGGGTGACAAAGGGGAAAGGTTGGTAGTGTGGATGAGAGTATTGGTGGTAGGCGTGGAGTGTAGGGTGGAGGATGGGCGTTTATTAGTGGTGAGGGGGGTGGAGGTTGGGTAGTGGGGGGTGAGACTGGGGGGCGTAGTGGGATTGTAGATGGTACTTTTTTGAAAGGGCGGAGTAGAGTTGATGGAGGTGGTGTGTTCTGTGTGATTGGTTAATGGGTGGAGGTGGGGGCTGAGAATGGGGGGGGATAAAGGGTGGCGAATGCATTTGTGTGTGTCAGTTCGATGTTGATCGAGGTTAGACTGGTTGCGGGTGGGAGCTGTGGTATCAGGGGTGTGAGGAATGAGGATGAGAGGAACGAGGATGGGGGCTTGTGTGTGGGGGGAAGGGGTGGGGTAGTTGTTGTAAGCGGGGGCGAGATCTATGTCTGTGCTTGAGGGATGTGAGGTAGCTACGGTAGGTGGGTGTGTGACAAAGGTACCGTGAGTAAATGGGTGGTGCATGTCGTTTTGGGTGGGAGCTGTGGTGTCAAGGGTGGGGAAGGGGATGAGGGCTGGTGTGTGAGGGGAAGGGGTGGGGAGGTTGGTGTATGAGGGGGATTGAACTGTGTCTGTGCTCGACGGGAGTGAGGTAGTTACGGTAGGTGAATGAGTGACTAGGGTGTCAGGCGTAAAGGAGAGGTGCAAGTCGTTTTGGGGCTGGGCTAGGTTAGAATGAATGTGGTTTGAGGCTGTGGTGTCAGGGGTGACTGGAGTGGGTGAGGTATGAGAGGCTGACCAGGTGAGGTTATAGGGGGGGGAGGGTGTGCCGTTAGAATGTGTGGGTGAGGGATCTATGTCTGTAAGTGTGGAGTGAGAGGTAGCTACATTAGGTGGGTGAATGTCTAGAGTGCCGGGGGTGGAGGGAAGGTGCGTGCCGTTTTGGGGTTGAGCTAGGTTAGGAGGGTTGTGATTGGGGGCTCTGGATTCAGGGGTGATGTGCCTGCGGGTGCTATGAGTGGGGGGCTGATGACTGGCGAGGTATTGTTTGAACGTGGGGAACAGGTTGTCTAGTAGTTCCAGGTTCTTGTCTGTGGATTGAATTAGGATAATCCCGTTATTGTAAATAGTGATGGTTGTTCTGCCCGGGAAGAGTTGGGATGGAGTGATGGTGAGTTTTTGGCCATGCGCGAAATTCCTGGAGGTGGAGACGGTGAGTAAGGTGCGGAACGTGTTTCTCCATTGGGCTCTGCGTGTGGTGTGGAAGATAATATCAATGTTCAGTGAACCATTGACTGGTGAGAAGTAGGTGTCTGCACAAGGCGTTTCAGGGTGGGACCTCAGGAAGTTGTGTTTAAAGCGTTTAGCGGCTTTTTTAGTGAGTGAGGGTGGGTAGTTGATTCTATATGTGTGTTTGCCGACGGGTTCCATGATGGGAGGACAGACTAGGATGGTGTAGTGTAGGGGGGAAGGGTGCACTGTCCCAAACAGTTGCGTGGGCCTAAAGTGACACTAGTGAGTGCACAATAATGCTATACGCAGTATACAAAGTATACAAAGGCAGACAATAGTAGTGATATAGTGGGAAGTGACACTAGTGAGCTGGCACAGTATTTGAGGTAGTAATCGGTACATACAAGATTAACTGACATTAGTGAACTGCCAGGGTATTTGAGGTAGTAATCGGTGCCAAATCTGTGTGGGGTATTCGACAGTACATTTTTAACCAAGTGCAGAACAAGTATCAATATAATACTGACAAAAATAATACTGACAAAAATACTAGCAGTTAACACTGTGCAAACCATAAAAGTATCTAATCTAGGTGACACAAGTGAGTAGTCAAAAATATGTAAGGTACAAAATACTAGAATATAACACTGTGCAAACCATAACATATATAATCTAGGTGTCACTAGTGAGTAGTCAAAAATATGTAAGGTACAAAATACTAGAATATAACACTGTGCAAACCATAACAAATATAATCTAGGTGACAGTAGTGAGTAGTCTAAATCTAAAATATGTAAGGTACAGGAGTCAGTGACAGAATACCATTGCACACATAATTATGAGAACCAACAAGTGACATTAGTGCGCAGCAGCGAGAAATGTATGAGGCATAAAATATGAAAATATGAAAAGTAGAACTGAGAAAAAATTCACACACAAATAAAATGACAGAGATTAAATGACATAGCATATGAAAATATGAAAAATATAGCTGAGAAAATACACACACAGATAAAATGACAGAGATTAAATGACATAGCATATGAAAATATGAAAAATATAGCTGAGAAAATACACACACAGATAAAATGACAGAGATTAACTGACACAGCAAGTGGCATTAGCGAGCAGCAAAGGAAAGAAAGAATATATGAGGTAGTAAGCGGTGCATTACCGGTGAAAGTAAAGTGGGATGTGCAAGATACAGTTAGGGTTATAGAATATAGAATATAGTGCTACTGTACGAGGCAATAGTATATGGGTAGCAATCGATGCAGAAAGTGATGCGTGCAGGAAACAAAAGTGAGGTGTGTTGGCTACAATCAGGAATATAATAATAAATATCACTGTGAAAAAGCAGACTATCTAAATCCGGCGTAAGAAACGTCCAGCTGTGTAATTGTACAGAAGTAGTCTGAGAGTCTAAGAGGCCTTAGGTCTTTAGGTCGATGGTAGGAATGACTAGTCCATGATGGTCTCCCCAGGATAGACAAACTAAGATGGCCGAACTGATAGGGGGAGGTAGAAATAGAAATAGTGGTCCTTTGTCTGTTGTTGTTGCTCTGGGCTCAGAGCAGGACCATTTCCCTTTCTATTCAAGGCAGGCACTGCTCATAGCTTGCTGGGAGTGAAAGTGGGGGAGTTAGAGGTTAGAGCCTCGTGGACATCAAAGGTACCAGCGAGGATTTATTTCTACAGTTTTATGGCCCCATGTTGCTGCTCAAGGAGGTAGTTTAGGAGTGTAAGCAGTTTTATGGCCCCCGCCATTTTGTACAAGGGGGTAGTCTAAAAATGTGGGCAGGCGGGTGGGGTGAGATAAATACCTTATGTCTCCCAAGCGTGTTGATCTTGCCAGCAGAATTTTTCCGCGAGGATTTTGTCCCAACCACTTCTACCCGGTATTAGACCTTCCCAGGAATGCCCTAAGACCCGCCAACCCACCCGCCAAGAAGCATAACACCCCCAAACAGGCCAAAAGCAAAATCTCATACTTGCAATATTTCTCGGCCTTCGTTCCAAACGCGCTGCGTAGCTAGGCCATAAGTCGGGGTTGCCACGACGGATTTCCTGAAAAGCAAATGCAATCAAGATTAGAGTGTCCCAGCAGTGCTCCCAGACCACGAAACTCACCCACAAACAGACGGAACCCCCCAAACAGGCCCCCGAAAACGCTACATTGAGCAAAATGTCAGAAATAGCCCCAAAAAAATCGGCCTGGATTTTGTCCCAACCACTTCTACCCGGTATTAGACCTTCCCAGGAATGCCCCAAGACCAGCCAACCCACCCGCCAAGAAGCATAACACCCCCAAACAGGCCAAAAGCAAAATCTCATACTTGCAATATTTCTCGGCCTTTGTTCCAAACGTGCTGCGTAGCTAGGCCATATGTCGGGGTTGCCACGAAGGATTTCCTGAAAAGCAAATGCAATCAAGATTAGAGTGTCCCAGCAGTGCTCCCAGACTACGAAACTCACCCACAAACACCAGGAAGCCCCCCAAACAGGCCCCCGAAAACGCTACATTGAGCAAAATGTCAGAAATAGCCCAAAAAAAATCGGCCTGGATTTTGTCCCAACCACTTCTACCCGGTATTAGACCTTCCCAGGAATGCCCCAAGACCCGCCAACCCACCCGCCAAGAAGCATAACACCCCCAAACAGGCCAAAAGCAAAATCTCATACTTGCAATATTTCTCGGCCTTCGTTCCAAACGCGCTGCGTAGCTAGGCCATAAGTCGGGGTTGCCACGACGGATTTCCTGAAAAGCAAATGCAATCAAGATTAGAGTGTCCCAGCAGTGCTCCCAGACCACGAAACTCACCCACAAACAGACGGAACCCCCCCAAACAGGCCCCCGAAAACGCTACATTGAGCAAAATGTCAGAAATAGCCAAAAAACAATCGGCCTGGATTTTGTCCCAACCACTTCTACCCGGTATTAGACCTTCCCAGAAATGCCCCAAGACCCGCCAACCCACCCGCCAAGAAGCATAACACCCCCAAACAGGCCAAAAGCAAAATCTCATTTTTGCAATATTTCTCGGCCTTCGTTCCAAACGCGCTGCGTAGCTAGGCCATATGTCGGGGTTGCCACGACGGATTTCCTGAAAAGCAAATGCAATCAAGATTAGAGTGTCCCAGCAGTGCTCCCAGACCACGAAACTCACCCACAAACAGACGGAACCCCCCCAAACAGGCCCCCGAAAACGCTACATTGAGCAAAATGTCAGAAATAGCCAAAAAACAATCGGCCTGGATTTTGTCCCAACCACTTCTACCCGGTATTAGACCTTCCCAGGAATGCCCCAAGACCCGCCAACCCACCCGCCAAGAAGCATAACACCCCCAAACAGGCCAAAAGCAAAATCTCATACTTGCAATATTTCTCGGCCTTCGTTCCAAACGCGCTGCGTAGCTAGGCCATAAGTCGGGGTTGCCACGACGGATTTCCTGAAAAGCATATGCAATCAAGATTAGAGTGTCCCAGCAGTGCTCCCAGACCACGAAACTCACCCACAAACACCAGGAAGCCCCCCAAACAGGCACCCGAAAACGCTACATTGAGCAAAATGTCAGAAATAGCCCAAAAAAAATCGGTCTGGATTTTGTCCCAACCACTTCTACCCGGTATTAGACCTTCCCAGGAATGCCCGAAGACCCGCCAACCCACCCGCCAAGAAGCATAACACCCCCAAACAGGCCAAAAGCAAAATCTCATACTTGCAATATTTCTCGGCCTTCGTTCCAAACGCGCTGCGTAGCTAGGCCATAAGTCGGGGTTGCCACAACGGATTTCCTGAAAAGCAAATGCAATCAAGATTAGAGTGTCCCAGCAGTGCTCCTAGACCACGAAACTCACCCACAAACACCAGGAAGCCCCCCAAACAGGCCCCCGAAAACGCTACATTGAGCAAAATGTCAGAAGTAGCCAAAAAAAAATCGGCCTGGATTTTGTCCCAACCACTTCTACCCGGTATTAGACCTTCCCAGGAATGCCCCAAGACCAGCCAACCCACCCGCCAAGAATCATAACACCCCCAAACAGGCCAAAAGCAAAATCTCATACTTGCAATATTTCTCGGCCTTCGTTCCGAACGCGCTGCGTAGCTAGGCCATAAGTCGGGGTTGCCACGACGGATTTCCTGAAAAGCAAATGCAATCAAGATTAGAGTGTCCCAGCAGTGCTCCCAGACCACGAAACTCACCCACAAACAGACGGAACCCCCCCAAACAGGCCCCCGAAAACGCTACATTGAGCAAAATGTCAGAAATAGCCAAAACAAAATCGGCCTGGATTTTGTCCCAACCACTTCTACCCGGTATTAGACCTTCCCAGGAATGCCCCAAGACCCGCCAACCCACCCGCCAAGAAGCATAACACCCCCAAACAGGCCAAAAGCAAAATCTCATACTTGCAATATTTCTCGGCCTTCGTTCCAAACGCGCTGCGTAGCTAGGCCACAAGTCGGGGTTGCCACGACGGATTTCCTGAAAAGCAAATGCAATCAAGATTAGAGTTTCCCAGCAGTGCTCCCAGACCACGAAACTCAGCCACAAACAGACGGAACCCCCCCTAAGAGCACCCCAAAGGCAAGCAAGTCATCAAAAACACAAAAAAATTTCCGCCTGGGATTTGGTCCAAAACACTTTTATCTGGTATTAGAGCTTCCCAAGAATGGTCCCAGAGCCGTCAACTCACCTGCAAAGAGGTACAACAACACCCCCAAAAGTGCTGAGTCTTTCTTCATTGGGCGTAAACCAGCCCTCTGGTTTGATGGAAATAGGAGTCTGGAGGAGGAGGATAGAGGAGCATGTTCTTCTGAACTTGTGAACCTGAGGAATGCAGACTGCGGCAACTTCAAATCAATTAGCAAACTAGTGAAGACAGTTCTGCTGATGGGCTTGATTTTGTGATTATCTGATTAAAGTTTGAAATATATTAACTGTGCACAACAAAGAAAGACAGACACACAGGAATAAAAGTGAATAAGGACGAAAAAGAAAGTTATTGATTTGTTGTCTCATTTTCAGGGCTCGGTATCACGGTCCAGGAATAAGAATAAGGCTTCGTCATCATACTCTGCGAATTCAGGCAGGGTGAGCTCAGTGTCACCTGACAGAGTAGAAATTCCCTCATCTATGTTGCTGGCCACCTCCTCTTCATCCGGCACGCTTTCTCGTACTCTGAAATCTGGTGGTATGAGGTGCTGATTCATCTTGATCATTGTTAACCTCTCCACATTTTTGGGCGAGAGGCGGCTCCGTTTGGGAGTTACAATGCCACCAGCAGCACTGAAAACCCGTTCAGAAGACACGCTTGCGAGTGGGCAAGACAAGTAGTTTAAAGCCAGGTTGGTGAGCTGTGGCCACAATTCTTTTTTCCCATGCCAATACGCCAATGGGTCAGAATTAACATAGACCTCTGTTGAGTCATTCAGATAGTCCTTCACCATCGCCTCAAGGTCCTCATCCAAGGTTCCTCCACTTTGCTTAGCTCTTGCTGTGCCTCTGACCTTTTGAGAACCAAACCCACGCAGAGCTAGCCAATCCTCTTCAGCCTCCAATGTTTCTGTTGTGTCTCGTGCAGATGATCCGGTTGCCGGTGTCTTTAACGGCTGAGAGGTCACTTGTGCCACAGCCACAGGTGCAGAAGTGGATTGTTTTGACTGGGGATGGCCTGCTGATGTACTGCCATTTCCTTCAATTTCCAGCCGTTCTCTTTCAAACCTCTTGGCTGACAAGGCTAGCCAACGTTGTACTTTGGAACATGTTCATCATCAAAAGGAAAGAATGCTTGGCCTGCCAGCGCCTTTTTGTAGCGTGGATCCAGAATAGTAGCACAAATGTAATGCTCTTCTGAGTGGATCTTTTTAAGACGTTCATCACCTTGTAGGAGCTCTAATAATTTCTCAGCCAGAAGCAAAGAGTCTTGGTTTTTTTCATCTTCTTCAAACACAGAACACACCTCCTTCAGTTGGTCCTCCAGCATGTACAACAATGGGATAGCTTTTCCCAAATTAGAGTCCTCCTTGCTGACTGCACGCGTGAAGAACTCAAAAGGACGAAGCATGCGTGTCAGGCTTTGAACGAAGTTCCATTGCGCCGCACCCATCCTCAGCTCCTCTGTACCCTCTGTAAGGAAATATTGATCGAGTTCCTTATACTGCTCATACAGACGCTCAAGCATGTAGAAGGTTGAGTTCCAACGTGTTACCACCTCGTGGATGAGTGCTTTCACTGGCATTTGACGTTGATATAGCTGGCTCCTCAGCTGCTTCCGGGCCCTAAAAGAATGGCTGAAATGCTTGCACATTTTTCGGCAGGTGTCCAATACACTGTACGCTGCACTGCCTTTATTACCCAAGAATTTTTGGACAACCAGGTTTATACAGTGCGCCAAACACGGCACTCTGAAATAGTCACCTTCCCTCATGGCCTTAACTATATTGGAGCCATTGTCCGTGGAAACATAACCAACCTTGCGTTTTAGTGGGGACAGCCAGTTAAGGACCTTTGTGTTAAAGACATCCAAAATGTTATCTGCTGTGTGACGTTTCTCCAAACCAAACATGGCTAGTGTTGCATGTTTCCGAGCAGCTTTAAAAACAATGTCCGCGCCAACACCTGCGTTTAGCTTTGCTTTAGCCCCTGAAAAAGAGACTCAGTGTGCAGTGATGCACATGTAATCAGCGCCTGCGCCACTGGTCCACATGTCTGTTGTCAGATGTATAGTGTGAACAGCACTCTTCTGCAAAGCTGCCCCAATCACCTTCAGAACATCTTCATGTAGTGCTGGAACCGCAACTCGGGCAAAATAGAACCGGCTAGGAACCTTCCATTTAGGGCAGAGCGCTGCCACTAATTCTAGAAAACCAACCCCTTCTACAAAAGAAAAAGGGAGAAGGTCCAGAGCTAGCATTTTAGCCAGCTTAGTGTTATACAGACGCGTCAGTGGGTGGTTGCGTTCATATTGCGCTTCTGTAAACAACATCTTTTTAATGTTGCCCTGGACCAAGGATTTACGGGATGATGATGATATCTTCGACCAAGTTACGCTCGCTGATGAACTTTTCCGCATTGATGTCTCACTCTCTCCCACACTCTTAGTGTGCCTCACATGGGGTGTGCTGCTGACAGGGGTACTGGGTGTAAGTGAAGTGTTTGAATCGTCTTCTTCCTCCTCGTCATCATCAGATGAAAAATCAACGTTTTCATTACGTGCAATTCCGGCTTGCTTAAACGCCTCTAGGTGCGGAAACCATTGGACAGCGTGCGCTCTCTTAAGATGACCTCTCTGGCCTCCGGTACCATAGTTAGAACCAAGCTTACCACGACCAACTCGAAGCTTACAAATGCTACAAATGGCTACGTTTTCCATTTTTGGGCAAACACTAAAGAAGTCCCAAACTGGAGACTTGAAATGTCTTTGGGGGCCGGAGGAGGCGGCGATACTGGTGGTGGTGGTCCTGCTGCTAATGCCAGATGAAGTGGAGGATGTGGATTGCCGAACTTCAGTACGTTTTGCACTTTCACCACCACGAATTGAGGTCGAGGTGGGTACCTTCTTGCGAGGAAGAAATATGGAAGCGGTAGGTTTTGGTGTACTACTTAACTCCAAATCTAATGATTCCATTTCCATTGCCTCCTCGTCGACATCATCATCACGCTCAGCAGCTTCTCGGGATAGGGTCAAAATGTCTCTTTGCTGCATGCCCGGTGGGGCTGCAGTGACCTTTGTGATGACTGGCTCGTCGTCATCGTGAGAGGCTTCATCACCAGCAGTATCTGTCACTTCTTGTTGAGCCTCATCATAATCCATAGCTATGAGTTTTTCGACAACCTTCCTTTTACGCTTAGGTACCTTTGTCAGATCATGGTGTGCCTCACTGTCAGACCGCAGTTGTGGTTCCCAAGACGGATCACTTGCATCAGAAGGAGGTGGGTTTGAAGAAGATGTAGACACCCCCCTTGATCTTTTCCTTGATAGGGATGTGGAAGACAATGAATGATCATCAGGAGGAGTGGCTTCCAATACCTCGGCTTCATTGTCGATTTCCTGATGTGCCCCTACTTCGGGAGGAACAACTATTGTGGGCACTTGTGAACCTCCATGCACCTTTGCTTGCGCATCTCCTTTTGCTGCCTCTCCTTCCACATGTACTTGGGCTTGTACTTGCACATGGTGTTGTTGTTGCGGCTGTGGTTGTTCAACACTTGTCAGATGAGCCTGTGTTGATTCAGGGACATTGCTGCTACTTTCTTGCGATGAGCCAACATCACTGGTCGATGGTGATTGGAGAAGTACACTGACTGCCTCTGAAGCACTCAAGGGCTTTGACTTAAGTTGGCGTGGTGGTGGAGGCACTGAACCCAATGGAGCAGGGGTGCTGCTCCCAGCTTGGTCCCCAGCAGATCCTGCTGCTGCAGGCGTACTTTTTTGCTCCCAAAAAACGTGGCGGGTGGCACACCAGCCTTCTTGGTAACTTGCTTCTTCTGCTCCTTACTAGCAACTTTCTTGCTAGAGGAGCTACGGAGAACTTTTTTTGGGGCCATCTTCTTCAGAGCAGGTCAGACAGCAGGCCGCAGTTGCACGAATTGTAGAGTTGTCTGAGGCCAGACGTGACGTCGCGTGACGTTATGCTGCACACACACACCGCTGCAGGACTTCTTCCTGGCACTGGTGGTTCTCTTAAGTCGTGTGCACCTAAAAACAATGGAAGACAGAGGAACATCAGTTCAGTTATACAGCACAAAAAAATCGAAAAACACTGCAAAATCAGCACAATCCCATTCCATCCATGCCCTCCATGATGTTTAAGTTCAAGACAGCCCACAGAAAGACTAGGCCCATGCTAGACTCAAATACCCTGCCCTGGTGAAAAGGCCACAAGTACAGCCCCAAAAAACGAAAATCACTGAAAAATCAGCATAATCCCAATCCATCCATGCCCTCCATGATGTTTAAGTTCAAGACAGCCCACAGAAAGACTAGGCCCATGCTAGACTCAAATACCCCTGGTGAAAAGGCCACAAGTACAGGCCCAAAAAATGAAAATCACTGAAAAATCAGCACAATCCCAATCCATCCATGCCCTGCATGATGTTTAAATTCAAGACAACCCACAGAAAGACTAGGCCCATGCAAGACTCACTACCCCTGGGCATAAATAAAGGTTGAAAAGTAGGCAAAATGGTTGCAGGCCTAACAACAAAGCCTGCATTCAAAATGGCCACTTGCCTGCCAGCACATGGCCAGTGCCTGTAGCTGCACTCAAAATGGCCACCAGCCACATGGCCTGTCCCTCCCCATGAACACCCCCAAAAATCGAAAAACACTGCAAAATCAGCACAATCCCATTCCATCCATGCCCTCCATGATGTTTAAGCTCAAGACAGCCCACAGAAAGACTAGGCCCATGCTAGACTCAAATACCCCTGGTGAAAAGGCCACAAGTACAGCCCCAAAAAACGAAAATCACTGAAAAATCTGCACAATCCCAATCCATCCATGCCCTCCATGATGTTTAAATTCAAGACAACCCACAGAAAGACTAGGCCCATGCAAGACTCACTACCCCTGGGCATAAATAAAGGTTGAAAAGTAGGCAAAATGGTTGCAGGCCTAACAACAAAGCCTGCATTCAAAATGGCCACTTGCCTGCCAGCACATGGCCAGTGCCTGTAGCTGCACTCAAAATGGCCACCAGCCACATGGCCTGTCCCTCCCCATGAACACCCCCAAAAATCGAAAAACACTGCAAAATCAGCACAATCCCATTCCATCCATGCCCTCCATGATGTTTAAGTTCAAGACATCCCACAGAAAGACTAGGCCCATGCTAGACTCAAATACCCCTGGTGAAAAGGCCACAAGTACAGGCCCAAAAAACGAAAATCACTGAAAAATCAGCACAATCCCAATCCATCCATGCCCTCCATGATGTTTAAATTCAAGACAACCCACAGAAAGACTAGGCCCATGCAAGACTCACTACCCCTGGGCATAAATAAAGGTTGAAAAGTAGGCAAAATGGTTGCAGGCCTAACAACAAAGCCTGCATTCAAAATGGCCACTTGCCTGCCAGCACAAGGCCAGTGCCTGTAGCTGCACTCAAAATGGCCACCAGCCACATGGCCTGTCCCTCCCCATGAACACCCCCAAAAATCGAAAAACACTGCAAAATCAGCACAATCCCATTCCATCCATGCCCTCCATGATGTTTAAGTTCAAGACAGCCCACAGAAAGACTAGGCCCATGCTAGACTCAAATACCCCTGGTGAAAAGGCCACAAGTACAGCCCCAAAAAACGAAAATCACTGAAAAATCAGCACAATCCCAATCCATCCATGCCCTCCATGATGTTTAAGTTCAAGACAGCCCACAGAAAGACTAGGCCCATGCTAGACTCAAATACCCCTGGCGAAAAGGCCACAAGTACAGGCCCAAAAAACGAAAATCACTGAAAAATCAGCACAATCCCAATCCATCCATGCCCTCCATGATGTTTAAATTCAAGACAACCCACAGAAAGACTAGGCCCATGCAAGACTCACTACCCCTGGGCATAAATAAAGGTTGAAAAGTAGGCAAAATGGTTGCAGGCCTAACAACAAAGCCTGCATTCAAAATGGCCACTTGCCTGCTAGCACATGGCCAGTGCCTGTAGCTGCACTCAAAATGGCCACCAGCCACATGGCCTGTCCCTCCCCATGAACACCCCCAAAAATCGAAAAACACTGCAAAATCAGCACAATCCCATTCCATCCATGCCCTCCATGATGTTTAAGTTCAAGACAGCCCACAGAAAGACTAGGCCCATGCTAGACTCAAATACCCCTGGTGAAAAGGCCACAAGTACAGGCCCAAAAAACGAAAATCACTGAAAAATCAGCACAATCCCAATCCATCCATGCCCTCCATGATGTTTAAATTCAAGACAACCCACAGAAAGACTAGGCCCATGCTAGACTCAAATACCCCTGGTGAAAAGGCCACAAGTACAGGCCCAAAAAACGAAAATCACTGAAAAATCAGCACAATCCCAATCCATCCATGCCCTCCATGATGTTTAAATTCAAGACAACCCACAGAAAGACTAGGCCCATGCAAGACTCACTACCCCTGGGCATAAATAAAGGTTGAAAAGTAGGCAAAATGGTTGCAGGCCTAACAACAAAGCCTGCATTCAAAATGGCCACTTGCCTGCCAGCACATGGCCAGTGCCTGTAGCTGCACTCAAAATGGCCACCAGCCACATGGCCTGTCCCTCCCCATGAACACCCTCAAAAATCGAAAAACACTGCAAAATCAGCACAATCACATTCCATCCATGCCCTCCATGATGTTTAAGTTCAAGACAGCCCACAGAAAGACTAGGCCCATGCTAGACTCAAATACCCCTGGTGAAAAGGCCACAAGTACAGCCCCAAAAAACGAAAATCACTGAAAAATCTGCACAATCCCAATCCATCCATGCCCTCCATGATGTTTAAATTCAAGACAACCCACAGAAAGACTAGGCCCATGCAAGACTCACTACCCCTGGGCATAAATAAAGGTTGAAAAGTAGGCAAAATGGTTGCAGGCCTAACAACAAAGCCTGCATTCAAAATGGCCAGTTGCCTGCCAGCACATGGCCAGTGCCTGTAGCTGCACTCAAAATGGCCACCAGCCACATGGCCTGTCCCTGCCCATGAACACCTCCAAAAATCGACAAACCCTGCTAAATCAGCACAATCCCATTCCATCCATGCCCTCCATGATGTTTAAGTTCAAGACAGCCCACAGAAAGACTAGGCCCATGCTAGACTCAAATACCCCTGGCGAATAGGCCACAAGTACAGGCCCAAAAAACGAAAATCACTGAAAAATCAGCACAATCCCAATCCATCCATGCCCTCCATGATGTTTAAATTCAAGACAACCCCCAGAAAGACTAGGCCCATGCAAGACTCACTACCCCTGGGCATAAATAAAGGTTGAAAAGTAGGCAAAATGGTTGCAGGCCTAACAACAAAGCCTGCATTCAAAATGGCCACTTGCCTGCCAGCACATGGCCAGTGCCTGTAGCTGCACTCAAAATGGCCACCAGCCACATGGCCTGTCCCTCCCCATGAACACCCCCAAAAATCGAAAAATACTGCAAAATCAGCACAATCCCATTCCATCCATGCCCTCCATGATGTTTAAGTTCAAGACAGCCCACAGAATGACTAGGCCCATGCTAGACTCAAATACCCCTGGTGAAAAGGCCACAAGTAGAGCCCCAAAAAACGAAAATCACTGAAAAATCAGCACAATCCCAATCCATCCATGCCCTCCATGATGTTTAAGTTCAAGACAGCCCACAGAAAGACTAGGCCCATGCTAGACTCAAATACCCCTGGTGAAAAGGCCACAAGTACAGGCCCAAAAAACGAAAATCACTGAAAAATCAGCACAATCCCAATCCATCCATGCCCTCCATGATGTTTAAATTCAAGACAACCCACAGAAAGACTAGGCCCATGCAAGACTCACTACCCCTGGGCATAAATAAAGGTTGAAAAGTAGGCAAAATGGTTGCAGGCCTAACAACAAAGCCTGCATTCAAAATGGCCACTTGCCTGCCAGCACATGGCCAGTGCCTGTAGCTGCACTCAAAATGGCCACCAGCCACATGGCCTGTCCCTCCCCATGAACACCCCCAAAAATCGAAAAACACTGCAAAATCAGCACAATCCCATTCCATCCATGCCCTCCATGATGTTTAAGTTCAAGACAGCCCACAGAAAGACTAGGCCCATGCTAGACTCAAATACCCCTGGTGAAAAGGCCACAAGTACAGGCCCAAAAAACGAAAATCACTGAAAAATCAGCACAATCCCAATCCATCCATGCCCTCCATGATGTTTAAATTCAAGACAACCCACAGAAAGACTAGGCCCATGCTAGACTCAAATACCCCTGGTGAAAAGGCCACAAGTACAGGCCCAAAAAACGAAAATCACTGAAAAATCAGCACAATCCCAATCCATCCATGCCCTCCATGATGTTTAAATTCAAGACAACCCACAGAAAGACTAGGCCCATGCAAGACTCACTACCCCTGGGCATAAATAAAGGTTGAAAAGTAGGCAAAATGGTTGCAGGCCTAACAACAAAGCCTGCATTCAAAATGGCCACTTGCCTGCCAGCACATGGCCAGTGCCTGTAGCTGCACTCAAAATGGCCACCAGCCACATGGCCTGTCCCTCCCCATGAACACCCTCAAAAATCGAAAAACACTGCAAAATCAGCACAATCACATTCCATCCATGCCCTCCATGATGTTTAAGTTCAAGACAGCCCACAGAAAGACTAGGCCCATGCTAGACTCAAATACCCCTGGTGAAAAGGCCACAAGTACAGCCCCAAAAAACGAAAATCACTGAAAAATCTGCACAATCCCAATCCATCCATGCCCTCCATGATGTTTAAATTCAAGACAACCCACAGAAAGACTAGGCCCATGCAAGACTCACTACCCCTGGGCATAAATAAAGGTTGAAAAGTAGGCAAAATGGTTGCAGGCCTAACAACAAAGCCTGCATTCAAAATGGCCAGTTGCCTGCCAGCACATGGCCAGTGCCTGTAGCTGCACTCAAAATGGCCACCAGCCACATGGCCTGTCCCTGCCCATGAACACCTCCAAAAATCGACAAACCCTGCTAAATCAGCACAATCCCATTCCATCCATGCCCTCCATGATGTTTAAGTTCAAGACAGCCCACAGAAAGACTAGGCCCATGCTAGACTCAAATACCCCTGGCGAATAGGCCACAAGTACAGGCCCAAAAAACGAAAATCACTGAAAAATCAGCACAATCCCAATCCATCCATGCCCTCCATGATGTTTAAATTCAAGACAACCCCCAGAAAGACTAGGCCCATGCAAGACTCACTACCCCTGGGCATAAATAAAGGTTGAAAAGTAGGCAAAATGGTTGCAGGCCTAACAACAAAGCCTGCATTCAAAATGGCCACTTGCCTGCCAGCACATGGCCAGTGCCTGTAGCTGCACTCAAAATGGCCACCAGCCACATGGCCTGTCCCTCCCCATGAACACCCCCAAAAATCGAAAAATACTGCAAAATCAGCACAATCCCATTCCATCCATGCCCTCCATGATGTTTAAGTTCAAGACAGCCCACAGAATGACTAGGCCCATGCTAGACTCAAATACCCCTGGTGAAAAGGCCACAAGTAGAGCCCCAAAAAACGAAAATCACTGAAAAATCAGCACAATCCCAATCCATCCATGCCCTCCATGATGTTTAAGTTCAAGACAGCCCACAGAAAGACTAGGCCCATGCTAGACTCAAATACCCCTGGTGAAAAGGCCACAAGTACAGGCCCAAAAAACGAAAATCACTGAAAAATCAGCACAATCCCAATCCATCCATGCCCTCCATGATGTTTAAATTCAAGACAACCCACAGAAAGACTAGGCCCATGCAAGACTCACTACCCCTGGGCATAAATAAAGGTTGAAAAGTAGGCAAAATGGTTGCAGGCCTAACAACAAAGCCTGCATTCAAAATGGCCACTTGCCTGCCAGCACATGGCCAGTGCCTGTAGCTGCACTCAAAATGGCCACCAGCCACATGGCCTGTCCCTCCCCATGAACACCCCCAAAAATCGAAAAACACTGCAAAATCAGCACAATCCCATTCCATCCATGCCCTCCATGATGTTTAAGTTCGAGACAGCACACAGAAAGACTAGGCCCATGCTAGACTCAAATACCCCTTGTGAAAAGGCCACAAGTACAGGCCCAAAAAACGAAAATCACTGAAAAATCAGCACAATCCCAATCCATCCATGCCCTCCATGATGTTTAAATTCAAGACAACCCACAGAAAGACTAGGCCCATGCAAGACTCACTACCGCTGGGCATAAATAAAGGTTGAAAAGTAGGCAAAATGGTTGCAGGCCTAACAACAAAGCCTACATTCAAAATGGCCATTTGCGTGCCAGCACATGGCCAGTGCCTGTAGCTGCACTCACAATGGCCACCAGCCACATGGCCTGTCCCTCCCCATGAACACCCCCAAAAATCGAAAAACACTGCAAAATCAGCACAATCCCATTCCATCTATGCCCTCCATGATGTTTAAGTTCAAGACAGCCCACAGAAAGACTAGGCCCATGCTAGACTCAAATACCCCTGGTGAAAAGGCCACAAGTACAGGCCCAAAAAACGAAAATCACTGTAAAATCAGCACAATCCCAATCCATCCATGCCCTCCATGATGTTTAAGTTCAAGACAGCCCACAGAAAGACTAGGCCCATGCTAGAAGCAAATACCCCTGGTGAAAAGGCCACAAGTACAGGCCCAAAAAACGAAAATCACTGGAAAATCAGCACAATCCCAATCCAGCCATGCCCTCCATGATGTTTAAATTCAAGACAACCCACAGAAAGACTAGGCCCATGCAAGACTCACTACCCCTGGGCATAAATAAAGGTTGAAAAGTAGGCAAAATGGTTGCAGGCCTAACAACAAAGCCTGCATTCAAAATGGCCACTTGCCTGCCAGCACATGGCCAGTGCCTGTAGCTGCACTCAAAATGGCCACCAGCCACATGGCCTGTCCCTCCCCATGAACACCCCCAAAAATCGAAAAACACTGCAAAATCAGCACAATCCCATTCCATCCATGCCCTCCATGATGTTTAAGTTCAAGACAGTTAGTAAATCAAAAAGAGACTAGCTAGAGATGGGGTTAGTCTGACATTAATATTATTATTGTCATAGCGACTCAGTATCGTTTTGCCAATTGGCAGTGGCACCTGTTGGGTGTCTTTAGAAAGCCCTCACCCACCAACCTAGTTGGTGGCATGCTTCATCATCGGGCCCACCCAGTGACACCTAGCGTGTCCCGGGTGTGCTTCGACGCCTGATTACAGCGGAGCAGGTATGTCACTGTGTGTGCGGTGTAAGGTGTTCAGATATGTGAGATTAAAACGGCTTGGCGGATGGTCCCTGGGGTGAGGATACTTTATTAAAAGGGCCTCCGTCAGCGGTTAAAAATAAGGCTTTGGGACGTTAGAGGCGGGTTAGGACCTCCTACGTCCTAAGAGTGTCAACATGTTTCAGCCAGTGCCTTATTACTAATCTGGCTTTCTTCAGGACAATAAAATATGTGTAGGTTAAAATAGGGGTTGTGTAGTGTAGTCTATGTGTCTACACGCCCTAAAGTGTATATAACTGTGAGAGGGGGGATTCCCTTCTCAAGATCACCTGTACATTTAACATTGAAGGACAGGGACAAGACAAACATGGGAGAGAAAGAGTCACTAGGAAGTATTGATCATATGTTATGATGGTTGCAGGCCTAACAACAAAGCCTGCATTCAAAATGGCCACTTGCCTGCCAGCACATGGCCAGTGCCTGTAGCTGCACTCACAATGGCCACCAGCCACATGGCCTGTCCCTCCCCATGAACACACCCAAAAATCGAAAAACACTGCAAAATCAGCACAATCCCATTCCATCCATGCCCTCCATGATGTTTAAGTTCAAGACAGCCCACAGAAAGACTAGGCCCATGCTAGACTCAAATACCCCTGGTGAAAAGGCCACAAGTACAGCCCCAAAAAACGAAAATGACTGAAAAATCAGCACAATCCCAATCCATCCATGCCCTCCATGATGTTTAAATTCAAGACAACCTACAGAAAGACTAGGCCCATGCTAGACTCAAATACCCCTGGTGAAAAGGCCACAAGTACAGCCCCAAAAAACGAAAATCACTGAAAAATCAGCACAATCCCAATCCATCCATGGCCTCCATGATGTTTAAGTTCAAGACAACCCACAGAAAGACTCAGTCCACCCACCACTGAGTACCCCTGGGCAAAAGGCCCCAAAACAGCCCAAAAATCGAAAATTCCAAAATTTTAGTTGCAGCAACTGTAATGCCCCAAACAAACTTACTTGTAAAATTTCTAATCCAACAGTGATCCAAAGAAAGTCAAAAAGGCCTCAAATCCAAATATCCAGCAGCATCCACAAAAAGTAATCCTTCCAGCTCCAGATCCAAATGAAAAGTGACCAGGAGATGGACAAAGCACTGGGAGGAGCCTGCTGAACAGGAACAGGAAGTTGAAGACTGTGGGGCACTTCCTTCCTCCCACCCCCCCTCCCCCCTCCCCAAAATGGACTCCTCGCTAAAAAAGTGCAGGCAAATGTCAACCTAAGGAGTTATTCAGATAAAAATCATCATTTCAAGAAGGTTTATGCTGCTTGCTGGTGGATTTCTTGTGCAGAATTGCAAATTTTATATTTTCGCTTGTGCGAGATTCTTGCTGCTCGCCGCATCTCAAATCTTGCAATTGCGAAGTACCGTGAGACGTGATCTCGCCGTACTCGCATTTGACAAACTATCGCTGGCAAGCCGCGATGACGTAATCGCGCTCGCCAATTTCCGCGGGATCACACAGCAAGATCCAAAATGGCGCAGCACTCGCAAACTATCGAGAAAAACAACTCGGCAAACGATGATAAACGCCGCGCGCCGCAAAAATTGTATCACCAACGCCGCGCGCCGCAAAAAAAATCCGCTGCGTGCGAATTTGCGGATTTTGCGGGAAATTCGCAAATCTCGCTCATTGCAAATTTCCCAAAAATCCGCAAAATCCGCGAGCGAAACGGATTTTCCGCCCATGCTTACTCCGCACTGCAGAGCCCCGCCACTGGATAACTCCTCTATCAATAGGATCAGAGACCTAGGATACCAGTAGGGCACTTGACTCTGCTCCGATCGCACTTGGTGGTTCAGTTCCCAGGAGTTCTCTGCTGCCGCGGAGTCTCAAAGTGCCCGATTGTGCTCGGATAATCAGGACCGTCGTCACCAAGCCGCCGCCATTTTAGGACTTTGTCTGCGAACGTAATTGTAGTCGCGTGTCCCAATTGCTCGCACCAGAGCAAGGAAGGATCATCCGTTCCTGCCGAGAAGTTCAGGAGGGGCCGTCCAGTCTAGTAATCACTGCCAGTGATGGATCAGCAGGAGAGTCAGGCCTCGCACCCTCGTCGCTACTTCGTGCAGGCCTCAGGGCGCCATCTTAGATCGACGGCATCACACCCGGTGCTAGTCTTCAAAGTCAATTTTCAGGACGAGGAACAGCTCCAGGCCGTCCACTCTGGGCGCCGCAGCCTCCTTGGCGACTTCAGATTACAGATTATTCCATTTGTACTGGAATTCGTGCGGATATTCAGGATGATATTCGGGATCGGGCGCGGAGCTCCGGGCTCACGCTGCCTACCTCCTCGGCATCCAAGCCACGCCCCCGGGAAAAGGACACCAATCACGTTAAATCATGTTGGGAGGTCTGGAGGGCCTTTCAACCGAATGCAACTGGATTTCATTGAGATGCCGAAGTGTAATCGCCTCAGATATGTCTTGGTGATTGTATGTGTGTTTTCCAGATGGGTTGAGGCATACCCAACTCGTAGGTGCGACACACTCACAGTAGCAAAATTATTGTTGAGGGAACTAGTGCCTAGGTTCGGGGTCCCAACCTCTTTGGAATCGGACAGAGGGACACACTTTAACAGCGAAGTTGTGAAAATGCTCTGCGCTGCATTGAACATTGATCAGAGACTGCATTGTAGCTATCGACCAGAGGCTTCTGGCATAGTGGAGCAAATAAACGGAACGCTCAAAACACGAATGGCGAAAGTGTGTTCATCCACGTCCCTGAAATGGCCAGATGCTTTATCGTTGGTGTTAATGAGCATTCGTAGTACACCAGACAGGAGGACAGGACTTTCACCTCATGAGGTGCTGATGGGAAGAGCTATGAGATTGCCGTCCGTCCCTTCAGCAGCCTTGCTAAATATCACAGATGATCTGATTCTTGACTACTGCAAGGGACTATCTGACGTCATCTATTCTGTGTCCCTTCAGGTGCAGACTGCTGAAATCCCGGCTTCTCAAGACCTTTGTCACGACCTGTGCCCAGGTGACTTGGTTCTGGTGCGGAAGAGCTGGTTGGACGTCCGCTGGCGAGGGCCGTTCCAAGTCATCCTGGTGACAAACACTGCCGTGAAGTGCGGTGGATTGCCAAATTGGATACATGCTTCGCACACCCGAAGAGTCCCAGCGCCTCTGGAAGAAACAGCTCCTCTCGTTGAAGAAAATCCAGTTGTGGAGGAAGATCCACTAGAGGGGACAAGTCAAGCTGTGGGGGTGTCTGAAGAAGCTGGTAACTCATCTGACCGAGCTGAGGGAGATCACGACGGCAGTGACACCGAATCTGCCTCCGAATGGGGAAGCTGCTGTGAAGGTGATCTCAACCCTGAAAGAGCTGAAGGCAGTGATGAGCAGGTTGTGCCGACGAGGAGCAGAGGAGTGAACAGCACAGAGGCGAGTTGGCCTGAAAGACGGAAAAGGCTGAATGTGAAGCTGACCTCTGAAAGAGATCTTGCACCTGTATCTGAAGAATCAAACCCGGAAGGAGAAAGCCAAGAATCAGAGGAAAAGGGTCCGAGGAGATCAAGGAGTGTGAGAGTACCTTGCAGAAGATACGCCACTCCGGAGTGGACCTACCCTTTGACAAATGCCAGGTGTACTGAGATCCGGGAGGGTGAGGTCGGTGCTTGTGACCGATTCGACTCCCAATTTTAAGTTGGAAGTGATACTGTTGGTACCTGGACTGGAAATTGAAGGTATACTGACTATCACAGTCCCTAATCCCCCTTTCCTAAGCAAGATAAATGACTTAATCCTGAATAGACTGGTATTTCCTACATTTGGCCCTGAAATACCTGCTTATGTATCAGTAGTCCTTCACATGGAACTTTTGGATTACGTACTCTGTGCAGTTGGAGAAAACCTTATAGTTGATCAGTAAAGACTTTGTAAATGTCTGTTGAAATTATTTAGGGCCGAGTGGAAGAAGAAGAAAATTAGGGACATCCCTTAGAGGATGGAGAAGGGTTACGGTCGTTCGATTGCCAAATGAAAATGAAGAAGTAAAAAGGGGATCTCTGCTTCCAGGTGTGGTTCGAGAAATTCATAAAGCCAAGAGACTTTGTGTTGCTGCTAGAAACGAATCACACTGTCTGAGACCATGGAGGCTGGGAACCCGACTCGTAGGGCAAAATGTATTATAGGCACACTTATAGGGTTAGTGATTTTCTTTATATTTGAAGTAGTTTTAGTTTCTTATTTAGCACCACAAGAGCAGGAAGCGGAGGTCGAGGGAACACCTACACCTACCACTCCTAGCCAGAAAGAGGTAAACATAGGAGCCGAGAAAGCTTTGCTAGCAGAAGAAAGCCGTAGATTACATGTAGATTTGTCCAAAGGAAACTTTGGAGAGAATGCGTATGCCAAGTTGTTGTATGAGTACATTGGTGCGATGGATGCGAAAGATTGTTATGTGTGTATGCAATTGCCAGCTTCAGTAGACGAGGGTATTAGATACCATCACCTGCCGTTGACGTATGGAATTTCATGTAGTTTGCTGCTTAGCATATTTTATGGTATAAACCAAGGGATTTTTGCCTATGCCTCCAATTTTAAATTAAACACTGAATGGTTACGGATAAACAAAACTTTATTAGTTTACCCTGACATGATTTATGTCTTTTGATTATAACTCTGTTATCAAAATGTTTTTTCTTTTTTCACAAACAAACAAAAGATCGCCTTCAACTTCATGTCTGGCCATATATATGTTGAAGGCGATCTTTTGTTTGTTTGTGAAAAAAGAAAAAACATTTTGATAACAGAGTTATAATCAAAAGACATAAATCATGTCAGGGTAAACTAATAAAGTTTTGTTTATCCGTAACCATTCAGTGTTTAATTTAAAATTGGAGGAATAGGCAAAAATCCCTTGGTTTATACAATATTGTGGCCCTGCCTACCCTCCTTCCCACTGGGCCCAGCCACCCCTGTTTTTAGCATATTTTATGGGCGGACTCATTTTGAATATTTCTTTTCGAATTATGATGCTGTGCTACCGGAAGTCCCAAACTATAAGCACCTAAACAAGTGGGATTATCATAAGTCAGAGCATAGACTTCGATACTTTTTCATTCCAACGAAAGCAATAGACACCTCATATGCACACCGACACAACTTGACCTGCTCATTGACAGAGGTAGAAAAGAAGTTCATAGAACAGGTAGAAGATAGATATCAAAAACAAAAGCAGTTACAGAGGTCAGGTCAAGGCAAAGTAGATTGGACGGATGAGGAACTTGGACATAAGACAAGAGGAAGCTATGGTCCAATAGCATTGGACGTGGTGCAGAAAGGGAAGTTGTGTTTGCATAGGCCAAAGACGTATTACGAAAATGTGTATGTGGGCCAGACAACATGTGAACACACTTTCACGTTAGAATATTACACCAAGGATTTCCTGAAGAGCGTGGTGCAAGTGATCCCTACGGTGTACTTTGTCTGTGGGAAAAATGCGTACGTGAGGTTGCCGGATGAGTGATATGGGACATGTTACCTGGCGATTATTTTTCCTAAGATATATCACACTGAGGATTTTGCTCAGGTAGAGGGTGGAAAATTAACAAGGGTAAAGAGAGGAGAAAGTGCTGGTGCAATAGTGGTAGATGTGTTTGGAGCTGCGATACCAATGTTGGGAGTGATTTTAAATGACGTAAAGATACAGAGATTAGCAACAGTGGTGGATGAACTATCGATGAGTACGGCAAAGTCACTGGTGTTGATTCATGGTGAGATGCTATCGATTAGGGCAATGGTCTTGCAGAACCGTCTTGCTCTAGATGTCCTTCTGGCGAAAGAGGGCGGAGTCTGTAAACTTTTAAAGGTTCAGTAATGTTGCACGTATATTCCAGACAATTCCAAGGATCTGAAGAAATATATACGCAACATTACTTCAATTCACTATGAAATTAACGATTTGACGCAAGAGAATACATGGGAAAAGGTTGGCAAGGGGTTTGGAAGTGTTGGAAATTGGTTTGCAAACCTGGGAAGGAGTTTTCTTGGATACGTACTGGAACCCCTTATCATCATAGTGGCATGTGTGATTGGAATATGGGGTTTGTTGAGATTGTACAAATGGTATAGGTCCAATAGATTGGCAAGATCGATGAGGGTACAAGAGCAGAGAAGGGAGAACTTGCAGGACAATCAATATCGAAGTCTAAGGGCATTAGAAATGCTCAGGCGAGGGAACGTTGCAGCAAGTGCTGTGTAGCTCGGTCTCTACCCTAAGGAATGTGGGTTGGTGGTGATGACACAGGTCATCAAAGGGGGGACTGAGAGAGCGCAAAATTGTGTTAGAAATTGTAGGGGTGCACCATATTCCCGAGTAATCAGCACCCGCATATATAGAGGATATAACCATGTTTAAATGTGACACAGAGCTATGAAACCATGTGCCAGAATTTACATAACTGTAACGTAAAGTGCTTTGAAAATACTAATGTCAGGTTAACTTAGAAATGTGTTTGTAGTATAATACTAATTCAGTTAAAGTATGTTCGAATAGGCATTGATGTATATAAATGCATGTTTAGAAATTTACTATTGTATTCATGTAACGACATAGAAGTGTTTAGTTAGAGAATGTATTCTTTTTGCTATAATGATGTAGGCCTGATGAACGAAAATGTTTCCCAGTGTTAGGGGGTGATATCCCGAAACGTGCAGAGGCCCAGGTGGGGAGAGAGGATTGTGTAGGCCGAACTAGGAATGTTTCTTTTAACATTAAATCATGAAAATGTCCTATCTAGAGGGTTGCTTTAGAAAGTTAATTGCAAGTAGCAAGGAACTGTGAATTGATTTATGTGCGTTCCTTTGCAGGTGCAAGGTTAACCAAAGATAGTAGAGAAGGGCCCATTGTATATGAGCGTTAGGATGGTAGCCCCAGACATGGAGGAGTGGCTGCGGAATTTAGGAAAGCAACTTCAAGAGGAGAAGACTCTGGGACCCAAGGCCGTTTTTCAACGAACAAGGATAAAGATGTCGTAATGAAGTTACTTTGAAAATTAATACTTTTGAGAGGGTCGTACCTTAGGGCGTGTCGCCCTTATTGTGGGATTAGTATTAGGGACAGCACCCCGGTAGGAGTTCAGAGCAGATGCGCATGAGGGCGAAGAAAGATGCTGGTTAGGCAGAGAGCTTTCCTATGCGAGATGGGTTCTTAGGCTAAGTCCGAATCAAGTGAGTGTGCTTCTTTGGAAGCCGCCACGGCTGACACCTTTGTTAGGAGGGAACTCTGTTAGTTAAGGATGTCACTTAGTATAGTGTAGGGACAGTTTAATCTGGATGTATTTCTTCTTTTCTTCGATGCCTACTAAAACCCAGATAATAGCAATTCTTGCTAGTCTGGTGGTTCTGGAGATTATACTTGTGTTGTTTCTTAGTCGATTGAGACTTTTCCGTAGGATTATGTTTGTACTAGTGCCTGTTTATCTTTTGAACCTGTTACTGAGGTGTTTATATACACAACTGCTTTTGGCTTTATAATAAATCTTTAAACTTGACCTTTTGTCAGTGGTTATTTGGGGAAAGCAATGGGGATAGCTCTAATTGACATTACGATGTGAGATAGATTGCCTTCTACACTCTATGACAGGCAAAAAGGTCCAGTCGACCTGTGGCGGGATTCTAGAAAATTGTTCTGGTTCTAGAGTGAAAATCCCACCTTTCCAACGGACACCATGGTCCCGGTGTCTCTGGGGCAGGCGTGCCCTAACCTGGCGCTCTCAACATGGCTGCAGTCGACTGCTTTGAGTTGGGTAAAATTTAATTTCCAAACATACTGGGTTTATTTTTATGTTATTTTTAAGACCTAGTTGTATAATGCAGTTTTTTTCCAGTATACCTTGCCCGAAAAGTTTAGTCGCAGAATTACTTTAGCTGTGACTTTGCTGCCAGGTCACATGTAGTAAAGTTGTACTAGTTGTGTTGCTAAACATGTGCCCATCTTCCATGTTTACATGCAAACCTTTCCAGAGGAGACCCCAGGGCACGTGCTTGTTTTATAAATGTTTTCTCTACATTTAGAATATTTTGTATGGACATGTTGCACTTTTAACTTTCCTTCAACTCTCCTCATGAAAATAGGATAAACATCTTTATTCTGTATATTTTTATTCTGTCGCTCCCCTTGTTATCACTCTTGGGGGCCCTGAGCGCGTTATAAAGGTTCACAAAATAACTTTAAAAAAATCACAACTGCCTGGCTGGCATATGTTTATTCCATTCTAGCTTCTCAGATTGAGTTTTGTGACTCTTTAGCTGACACAAAGCACACTCCGGCATGACACCACCTTTACTAGGATGCCTAGGTACTGACGCCAACAGGCACTGCCTAAATTCGGCAGCTGTTGTCACGGATTTACCACTAGACACCACTTACACCCTGCGACTGACAGCCAGTGCACACACCCAGTAGCCCATTGGGCAGAGACACACCCCAGCAGCTACCACACACCCCCTGGTCCCTTCTCCAAGACTCCATTGTCTGAAACATGGCAAAGCAAATTGAAACATTACCTGCAGGGGGCTAGAGCTGCCGTGAGGTGAACGGCTCACTGAATAGTTGTTCCACGTCGGGAGTGCCGCTCCAGAGGTCCCAGCGCCGCCGTGAGGGAAACGGCCATCGAAGTCGCAGCAGGCCACTTCCGCCGCGGGGACTACATTTCCCAGCTGTCCCGGCGGGTGTGGCGCGACCAACGCAACGTCATCAGCGGAGCGCCCCTTAAGAGGGAGGAGCGCCGAGCGAGCGCCGAGAACGCTGAAACATTACCTGCAGGGGGCTAGAGCTGCCGTGAGGTGAACGGCTCACTGAATAGTTGTTCCACGTCGGGAGTGCCGCTCCAGAGGTCCCAGCGCCGCCGTGAGGGAAACGGCCATCGAAGTCGCAGCAGGCCACTTCCGCCGCGGGGACTACATTTCCCAGCTGTCCCGGCGGGTGTGGCGCGACCAACGCAACGTCATCAGCGGAGCGCCCCTTAAGAGGGAGGAGCGCCTCTCGCCTCGCGAGTCGCGCGCGGGAGCACCCGGGGCGAAGCCCGGGCAAAGGGCGGGCCCTCTTAGGCCCTCAGAGGCTGGAGGAGGCTGGGCTGGGCCCGAGGTCCTGGACAAAATCCCGAGTAAGTAAAAACATATCCACGATTTTTATTATCTTGCTATATGGCTTCTGCCACTGTAAGCGCTGCCAATACTGGGCAGGATAAATCCGGGAGTGCACTAAACAGAACACTGGATGACTATTTTTCCAAGGCTGCTCCAGAGGGTACCAAAGAATTATCTCTTGCAGAAAAGCGGGCAGACAGACGTCGCTCAATTGAACGTATTAAAAATAGGACTCTGTCCGAGCCCATTTATTCTGTAACCCTGGATAATGACACTTATAACACTTCGACAGACAACCCATCCCCAACTGCTAGTGTGCCCTTATTGCTCAAGGAATGTTTGGCACCTGCTATTTCACCAACGCAAACTGGGATTGTCTCACAAATTGAGGGCCAAGATCTCCCCAGTACACCCAACCCCGCAGCAACTCTGATTTCCCCTACTATCAGGCCGGGGAAAGTAGTAAGAGGGAAACAACAGAGGTCACTGGCTAATAAAGTACATGGGCCCCCACCCCCTAAAAGGAGACGAACAAAAATGGACACAAGCAAGTCCAAGCTAAGCCATTCCGAGTTTGGCAAGAAGACCAGCATTGCATCTACTATGACAGTGGGGAAGCCAGTTGGCAAGCAAACAACGGCAACTGCCTTAACCCCGTCAAAATCCATAACATCTCCCCCACCATTAACCATATTGCCTGATACTACTCCCACCCAGATGGAAGAAGGTCCCCAGACAATCTTTCCGAAGGATCTACTGGACAATATTGAAATGATTGTGCGGACCTATATGCTAGCTCTATCGGACAGATTAAAGGGTGTGGAAACAAGGTTGGGGAGGATTGAGCTGGATCTGACAGCTCTTGGGCAATTGGAAAGGCCACTAAGACCACAGAATGTAATACAGCCCCAAAAAGCCACAATTACAGTCTGCACCCCCTGTACCCCCTCTACCGCAAGAGAAGCTGTGAAAGCTACTAACTTAACAAACGATAACAACATGGTAGTAGTTAATGCAGCTGCCCCTAACCACCCAACTAAAGGTACTCACCTTGTCAGTCAACCTCCTAAAAAAACTGACCTAAAACTTCAACAATCTGTTAAGAGTAAACCTACCGCAATACCAAGTATTACGGATACCCAGGCCAATACTCAACCTAGGGATCCAACCAGTTTTTCAAACTGGTTACCTAGTGTTGAAGAGAAAGAGGTTGGTCATGCAAGAGGGGGTCAGGGAAGGATACCACCTACGGAACTCCCACCGGAAGCACTACCATATGTAGTGGTGCTTACTGGGGTTCCTGAGCTGACAAGTGGCAAGCGGGAAGGTTACTTTCAGTTAAAAAACAAGATCATGCATTGGTTATCATTGTACAGACCGAAAGCTAACCATGTAAATGGCGAAATTGTTCATGTACGCCGTTTGTCCTGGCTGGGTAGTAGAACAAAGGATATTGGGGGCGACATTGTAGTGGTAAATTTTAGGGACAGGAAGGCGGTCCAATATATATTGCATTGGCCATATGGCAATGAAAACAACTGTGTAGTGCCACGCCCATTAACCTACTTCTACCCTAGAGCAACTGTATTCCCTACTCAACACACATCTAGACTCATTCCATTTAACATGCAATATTTGAATGCAGAAACATCTAGGAACCCTGTTCACTTCCAACAGTTTGTCCCACCCCCCGTGTTCCATGGGTGGAACACTGTACCAACTAATCACAACATAGGAGGAAATGGTAATATGTCCAATCTAATCCCATTTACTCCCTTGGAATTGACAAATAGGTTTGAGGCATTCAGTGGTTTGGAAGAGTGCGATTGATGTTTAAAGAGCAGGGAAGATAATAGCGGTATTGAAAATGTCCTATGTACTCGGGGGTGTACTGTGGAAAAAGGATTAGGTTGCTTGAAGCCTGGCCCAAACATTACTGGTATTTGTGATGATATAAACAAAAAAAGATCGACTGTTGCATTACCTATAGTGTCTCCAGAGACAAATGAGGGCCCTTTTTTGTCTGCTTTGAGCTTAGAAAGAAGAGACGCTGGAGGGGTTGTAAATGCACTGTGTACCCTGGGTCATGACCACCGAATAGAAGGCGATAGTAGTATTATGGAGGACACATGTTCTGTTGTTGTTATAGCCCCAGATAAAGTAAATAGGAGTTCAATACCAGTTGCTCCTGCAGTGCTCCATGACACGAATAGGGGAATTCCCCTGTTCTCACTGGTCTCATGGAACATTGCGGGGGTGCGTGCAAAACTGAACGATCCTGACTGGAACGCATACATAAATACTTTCGACATCTGTGTGTTCCAGGAAACGTGGGCTACAATACAACTGCACAGGGTTGGCTATAAAACCTACCAAATAGAGGCTGTCCGTTCCCCGAGAGGTCGTGCTTCTGGAGGCCTCCTAGTGTGGGTTAACGTTTCCATAAAGTTAACTATCAATATGATTAACACCGACTCTCCAGACATTCTCTGTCTGGAAATAAGAACAGCGGATAATAGGACATTTCATTTATTTAAATATTTACAACAGTCCCCAATCTTCCCACAAGGAATCCATATGCATAGGGAAGTTGGAATCGCTTGTGGATCTACTAAAATCAGAGTCTGGTGTTATTTTATGTGGAGACTTGAACTGCAACTTTGAACCTATCACAGGGATAGCCGCACTGTTTAAGGAGGAGGACATTGCCAATGCAATACCTGCCCTGAGCGAGAGTTGTACGGTTGCCGGTACAGCATTGGCCTTACAGATTACACGCTTCCTGACCTCACACGGTCTGAGAGCATGTAATGGACGTATGCCTTCAGATTGCCCAAAAGCCCCTACATTTAAGAGAGGTAATTATGGGAGTAAAATAGACTATGTTATTGTCTCCTTTGACCTCTGGCCTTTTACAGTGGATCTAAAAGTCAAAGAAAGATACGAAAGTGATCACTACCCCTTAGAAATGAGCTTTCTACTAAGCTTGGTTATGGAGCCTGATAATAGGGAGGGAGATCAGAGTATAGCAACCTTAACCACTACCGATAATATTGTCCTTAGCAACAATCGCAGGGCGGTTAAATGGGCATTTGTGTTAGAAAAAGAGGACCTACTGACTAACATTTATAGTGCTTTTGCAGATACCCTGGACCAATATTGCCCCTTTAGCTGCTCCCCTAAAGAATTTATTGATCTGCACAAATCCCTTTTCAGCAAATTATTAGAAATGCTTACTAAGAAACCAAAAAGAGGTGCAGGTAGGACCGGTGCAAAACCCTTAGGCAAACCTTGGTACAACAAGGAATGCCGCCTTGCCAAAACTGCACTGATTAATGCTGTTAAAGGGGAAAGCCCATCTATAGTTAGAGAGCAAAGAAAGGTCTATAACAAAATAATATTGAAAGCTAAATCCACATGGGATGAGGAAGTGTGGCTCAATATGTTAATAGCCGCCAAAACAAAGGATCAGAAACAATTTTGGGAATTGGCAGCTAAAGAAAATAAACGAGAGAAAGGTTCCAGGGAGGTCTACTTAGATGAAGACACTTGGGTTAAGCACTTTTCGTCATTATATGCAGCCAAAACCTCGACCGAGGCAGCTAACGATGTACCGCCCCCTAAAATACCAGCTAACACTCAGCAGGTAGTGTTCACCTTACAAGAAACAGAGGCAGCAATCATTTCAATCAAGAAAGGGAAGGCGCCAGGGCTCGATAGAATCCCTGGTGACCTGTACCTCTATAGCATCGAAGTTTGGGCACCCTATCTAAATCATTTATTTAACATGATTACAGCCAGTGAGCACATTCCAGATACTTGGAATGGCGCAGAAATCATCACCATTTTTAAAAAAGGGGATCGTGGTGATCCAGCAAATTACCGCCCCATTAGTCTTTTAGATATCACGCAAAAAATATATGCTAGGCATATTCTTAATAGAATAAATTCATGGTTGGAAGAGGAGTCAATTTTATCTAAATATCAGGCGGGATTCCGAAGCAAAACTAGTACTATAGACCAAGTATTCAGGCTATGCTGCTTGTATTGGAAGTATGTCATCATGCGCAAAGGTCACTTGTATGTGACCTTTGTTGACTTACGAGCAGCATTTGATCTCATCCCACGAGATCTACTTTGGGAAACCCTGAACAGGCAAGGGCTGCCTGGCGACCTTTTAAAACTAGTAATAGGATTGCACCGGGAGAATTACGCTAAGGTTAGATGGGGCCCAAATGGGGAGCTCACACACCCAATTCCAATAAAAAGGGGAGTGCGGCAGGGCTGCGTCCTGGCGCCTACCCTATTCTCCCTCTATGTAAATGACATTGCAACCTATATGCAAGATTGCGATAATGATTCTCCTCGACTGGGAGGGGAACGCGTCGCGTCCCTCCTCTTCGCGGACGATACAATCCTAATATCGCAAACGCCTCATGGCCTACAGACCCTTTTAGACAGGTTCCAACAGTACTGTATCAATAAAGGATTAGAAATTAACATAAAAAAAACAAAATATATGGCTTTGAACCCGCACAAAACCTTTAAAAAGAATCTAATGTTGAATGGGCAAAGACTGGACTACGAGCACAGTTTTACCTACCTCGGGGTACTGATGGACTCCGCAATGGGCTGGGGCCCACAACTGGAAAAATCTAAATTGGTATTCAGACAAAATTGCTTCCCAATCACACAGAGATATAATAAAAGTGTAAACAAAGCAGTTACTCCTGCGATAGAGCTTTTTAGATATAAGGTACAATCCGCCTCCCTGTATGGGGCAGAAATTTGGGGTCCAATATGTAAAAAATCCTTTGAAGTATTGGAAAACAAATTCGTCAGGGGACTATTAAAAATTTCAACTAACACCCCCCTGATACCCCTATATCTAGATCTTGACATCAAACACACAGATCAGCATGCCATATTGAGACCATTGCTGATGTGGATCAGATTATGGACAACTGTAGAACTATCTGACTACAGAATTGGCCTGAAGGAAGTTTTAGAGCTGGATAGGGACAATAAGATCTTTTGGTTTAAGCACGTGAAAAACTGGCTTACCAAGCTCGGATTAGCACATTTTTGGAACGAGCCGGAAACGCTAAATCCAAACTCCAAGAAAATTGCTAAACTAAGCTTCTGGTCATATGTGCACTATAATTCTGTGTATTCGAGAACCCATGGCCCCCTTACTGATAAATTTCTATTGGCAAAAAATGAGGTTCTATTCGAACAATTTCTAGATGAAATCCAACCCCCACTGGCAAAAACACTATATCTAAAATTCAGGTATGGAACATTGAGGTTAAAAGTAACTGAGAAAAGATGGGGGAAGTCTGATAAAGAGCATTGTACTTTGTGCACCGATAACCAAAGGGAGGACATCTTCCACATATTGTTTTTTTGCCCTAGTTATGACAAAGCTAGGAAAAAATGGATAGTCCCCCTGTGCCGCAATCTTGGTACATCTTCCCATAGGGAAGCGGGTAGAATTCTGACTATGGACACTAGCCAAGTAATTGTGTTCGGTATTAGTAAATTCCTATTGTCCACCTACTTTGTTAGAAGGAAACTATCTCTTCCATTTTAAACTAGACTCCCCGGAATCATGAATAATGCCAATGTATAGCATTTTTAATTTTTGGTGTAAACTCAATTTAATGATTTTTTAACTTTTCTACTCTTTTTAAATTATTTTAATATTTATTGATACTGTGCCAAACCGAGTTATATATTATGTGCTCTATTGATGAAATATTTGCTAATGTGCTAGATTGTTGAATTGTAGAATTAATGTAACACTAGGGTGCCCTTATGATGAAGATTTTACAGTTGTATGTCTTATAATGTATTGTATATTTTATTGTATCTTTTATGTTGCAATGCAACGAAATAAAGATTGAATTGAAATTGTAACTACAGGCTTCAGTGTGGGGTCAGTACTGTATGTGAGTGACGACGTATTACTGTACAGTGTCAGTGTGGCCTAATGTGTGACTGACACATCCCCAACTCATAGACTCTCGGATACGCCGACTATCAGGAAGCTCCGCTAACCGCGAGCCACCAAATTAGAAAACCCGCATTTCACCCTTCTCCACCCGTGAGTATTATATTTTGATAGCTCTCGTAGCTATTCCACAACTTGTTAGAACGTTAGACTTACCCCGTTTTTTTTCCCACGTTTAGATATTCTGATACTCTGACACGGCGCATTCGCCAAACTAGTAAGTTTTCCTGATCGGAACCCATCTTTTTTATTTCACTTTTTCACCGCATGTTTGGCGCACTTTATGCACGTTTATTCCGTTCTCTCACGTTTCACGTTTAAATCACCACTGTAGATACCATTTTTTACTGCAGATATTATGAATTTAATAGACTGAATGAGCTCTATCGTTTTCATTTGTAGATATGCTCCCAGACGAAGGGCTATTGCCCGAAATGCATTCAAGCCTACATTAATCAGATGTGTAACTAACATTGATATTGATGAATATGAAATGACTATCTAAGAAGAGAAGAAATAAAATGATTTTGAACATTTCAAATTGAGTACAAGAAACTTATTTACAACTTCACTGAACATTATTTCCAGAGTGCCCCATGGGATGCACCCAATTCCTAATTGAATGCACTTCTAATACATCCCCAACTCAGTCAGCCTGTCATAGCTAAGCCTGCCATATGACTGACTCTTCCTTTTGGTGTATGGTTGAACCAATAGCATTGCAAATGCTTGTTTTATATAACTGTTTATTTTATTTCTATTTATATAACTGTTTATTGTATTTTCATAGTCATAAAAGTGACATAGTAATGTTCGATGGCCCTTCCAGGTAGGTCGCTCCCCCTCCGCACAGCACCGCCTGTGCCTGTTCTCTCCCTCGTTGCCCCGTGTCTCTCTGCACATTTTCCCTTCTGCTCCCCTTGCTGCCCCCGTGTCTCTCTGCCCCGTTTTTCCTTCTGCTCTCCTCGCGGCCCCCGTGTCTCTCTGCCCGTTTTTGCCTTCTGTTGCATAGCTGCCCCTGCATTTCTGGGACCTTCCTGCCTTCTGTGCCACTTGTTTCCCCCATTTTTTGTGATTTTTCTGCCCTTACTTGTGACCTCTCTGCCTTCTGGGCCACTCATTTCCCCCTGATTTTTGTGACCTTTCTGCCCTTTCTTGTGACCTTTCTGCCCTCTGTGCCACTCGTTTCCCCCGTTTTCTGTGACCTTTCTGCCCTTTCTTTTGACCTTTCTGCCCTCTGTGCCACTCGTTTCCCCCTGTTTTCTGTGACCTTTCTTCCCTTTCTTGTGACCTTTGTGTCTCTGTGCCACTCGTTTCTCCCCATTTTTTTGTGACCTTTCCCGCCCTTTCTTGTGACCTTTGTGCCTCTGTGCCACTCGTTTCCACCTGTTTTTTTCTGACCTTTCTGCCCTTTCTTGGGACCTTTGCGCCTCTGTGCCACTTGTTTCCCCCCCCGTTTTTTGTGATCTTATCTGCCCTTTCTTGTGACCTTTCAGCCTCTGTGCCACTCATTTCCCCTCGTTTTTTGTGGCATTTCTGCCCTTTTTTGTGACCTCTCTGCTTTCTGTGCCACTCGTTTCCTCCCTTTTTTGTGACCATTCTGCCCTTTCTGGTGACCTTTCTGCCTCTGTGCCATTCGTTTCCCCACGTTTTCTGTGACCTTTCTGCCCTTTCTTGTGACCTTTCAGCCTCTGTGCCACTCGTTTCCCCCTGTTTTTTGTGACCTTTCTGCCTTTTTTTGTGACCTCTCTGCTTTCTGTGCCACTCGTTTTCTCCCTTTTTTTGTGACCTTTCTGCCCTTTCAACAAAGCCATCGCCACCATCGCACCCCATCTCTGAGACACCATCAACTCCTTCCACACCGCCACCTTCCCGGAGAGCTGGAAGCATGCCGATCTGACCGCCCTCCTGAAGAAACCAACGGCGGACCCCACCGACCTCAAGAACTACCGTCCCATCTCGCTCCTTCCTTTTCCGGCCAAAGTTATCGAGAAGACCGTCAACAAACAGCTTGCCGCCTTCCTCGAGACTAACGGATCCCTCGACCACTCGCAGTCCAGATTTCGGGCCAACCACATCACCGAGACCGCCCTGATCGCAGCCACCGACGACATCAGAACCCTGATCCAATACAGGGAAACAGCAGCCCTCATCCTCCTGGACCTCTCCCCAGCGTTCGACACGGTCTGCCACCGAACCCTATTGAAGCGCCTCAGCAACATCGGCATCCGAGAGAAAGCGCTGGAATGGATCATCTCGTTCCTCACCGGAAGAACCCAGAGAGTCCGCCTCCCTTCGTTCAGATCCGAGGCCACCGAAGTCATCTGCGGCATACCACAAGCAACTTCTCTCAGCCCGACCCTCTTCAACGTCTACATGAGCCCCACGCAGCCATCGCACGCCAACACCACCTCAACATCATCTCCTACGCCGACAACACCCAGCTGATCCTCTCCCTCACCAACGATACCACCACCGCCAGAGCCAACCTACACAAAGGGATAAAAGACGTCGCCGACTGGATGAGGAACAGCCGCCTTAAACTGAACTCAGACAAGACGGAAGTCCTCATCCTGGGATCATCACCCTCCGCCTGGGACGACTCCTGGTGGCCCCCGGCCCTGGGCACCGCCCCCAAATCAACGGACCACGCACGCAACCTGGGCTTCACCCTGGACTCCTTCCTGTCAATGACCAGACAAGTCAACGCCGTTTCTTCTTCGTGCTTCAACACCCTGCGCATGCTCCGCAAGATCTTCAGATGGATCCCCACTGAAACAAGGAAGACCGTCACCCAGGCACTCGTCACCAGCCGACTGGACTACGGGAACGCCCTCTATGCCGGAACCACAGCCAAACTCCAGAGAAGACTCCAACGCATCCAGAACGCCTCCGCACGACTCATCCTGGACATCCCCCGACACAGCCACATCACCGGACACCTGAGAGAACTGCACTAGCTCCCCGTGAGCAAGAGAATCACGTTCAGACTCCTCACCCACGCACACAAGGCTCTACACGACCTGGGCCCCAAGTACCTCAACGACCGCATGACCTTCTACACGCCCACGCGCCAGCTGGATCAACCAGCCACGCACTCGCCACCGTACCACGCATCCGCAGAGCCACCGCCGGAGGAAGATCCTTCTCCTACCTGGCAGCCAAGACTTGGAACTCCCTCCCCATTCACCTTCGACGTACCCAAGACCATCTCTCCTTCAGGAAGCAACTCAAGACCTGGCTGTTCGAGCAGTGACACACCCCTTTCCCCCAGCGCCTTGAGACCCTCCCGGGTGAGTAGCGCGCTATATAAATGCTGTGATTGATTGATTGATTGATTGATTGAGAGAGTGCAACAGTAGGGAAAGCATTGGATAGCGTAGGGGTACAAATTAATATTCCCACTCCAGAGACTGCAACAGTAGAGAAAGGGTTGGATAGCGTAGGGGTAAAAATTACTATTCCCACTCCAGAGAGTGCAACAGTAGAGAAAGGGTTGGATAGCGTAGGGGTAAAAATTACTATTCCCACTCCAGAGAGTGCAACAGTAGGGAAAGCGTTGGATAGCGTAGGGGTAAAAATTACTATTCCCACTCCAGAGAGTGCAACAGTAGGGAAAGCGTTGGATAGCGTAGGGGTAAAAATTACTATTCCCACTCCAGAAAGTGCAACAGTAGGTAAGGCGTTGGATAGCGTAGAGGTAAAAATTACTATTCCCACTCCAGAGAGTGCAACAGTAGGGAAAGTGTTGGATAGCGTAGGGGTACAAATTACTATTCCCACTCCAGAGAGTGGAATAGTAGGGAAAGCGTTGGATAGCGTAGGGGTACAAATTACTATTCCCACTCCAGAGAGTGCAACAGTAGGGAAAGCGTTGGATAGCGTAGGGGTACAAATTACTATTCCCACTCCAGAGAGTGCAACAGTAGAGAAAGGGTTGGATAGTGTAGGGGTAAAAATTACTATTCCCACTCCAGAGAGTGCAACAGTAGAGAAAGGGTTGGATAGCTTAGGGGTAAAAATTACTATTCCCACTCCAAAGAGTGCAACAGTAGGGAAAGTGTTGGATAGCGTAGGGGTAAAAATTTCTATTCCCACTCCAGTGAGTGCAACAGTAGGGAAAGTAGATATTTCATTTATTTTAAAAATATATATATATATTAATATCTATAAAAAAATAATTAAAAGTAATTACCAATTTAATATAATATAATAACTAGTTAATTACAAATACTAATTTAAATTAATCATTACAATTAGATTATCTATTAATACTAATTAATTACAAATTAACAATTAAATAATTAGTTATTAAAAAGTTACTTAACAAATAAAATCTAATAAATACCAAAACAATTAACATATTTAATTAGTTATAATTAAATTACTTCCCACCCTGTTCCCCTATAAACCCACAACCCACTACAGAAAATAAATTAGTAAAATTAACATAATTATCAGTTAATCAATTTAATAAAATTAATTCCCAATTAAAATGTAATTAATTAACAAATAACAATTATTTAACAATTAATTATAAATAAATAAAACTACATAAATTAAGCTATTTAATTAATTATAATTAAATTACTTCCCACCCTATTTCCCTATAAACCCACAACCCGCTACAGAAATTAAATTAGTTAAATTAACATAATTATCAAAATTAATTGGCAATTAAAATTTAATTAATTGCAAAATAAAAATTGATTAACAATTAATTATAAACAAATACCAATAAATACATTTACATATTTAATTAATTATAATTAAATTACTTCCCACCCTTTTCCCCTATAAACCCACAACCTGCTACAGAATTAAATTACACAAAATTTAAATAACATTAAATTAATTTATTAAATTACATTATAACATAAATAAACACTTTTAACACATAAAATACACTATAAAAAATTCGATATTATTAAATATTCGATATTTTTATTAACTTATATTATGTACTTCGATATTTTGACTATCTATATTTTAAAATTCGATATTACATTACTTACCTTCAAAACAATATTTTTGATGTCTATATTCTGTCCATTCGATATTCTGTCCAGCCTATATTTTGTACTTGATATTATGTCCATTCGATATTTTATAGTCGATATTTTGTCTGTTTACCATGTAGTGCGCTTAACAAATGACTGATTGATACATGGACATCAATATCTTGCATAAAAGTAACATTGTTACTCAAATATCTTCTCCTTCTTATTGTCATTAGCTCAAAGTTCATGTGAAAAACAATGGCCACACTTTGCTTCGGAACACACTATTTTGTGCATAAAAATTAAG
>NW_028246000.1:0-130183 GCF_964263255.1 Lissotriton vulgaris
CTGGTGGCCAAGGTACTGAGTCAATACAGAGTATTGACCAGTCTGGCACTTGGTTGCTCTTATAGTCAGATTCACCTCCTGCAGTGTCATGAGAACCTGCTTCGGGTGCAACAAATGGCCTTTTCGGGAACCACTGTGCACAGTATTATCATTCAAGCAGTCCAGACTGAACTTCTCAAGTCATAACACATAGTGTACCAGGCCCTGAAAAGTGAAAGGAATGTTTTTTAATCTGAATGTTGTAACTTTGAACTAGTAGATGCCCTGAGGTGTGGAAAATGCGGTCTTCTTGATATTAGGCCTTGGAGTTATCTGCCAGTAGTCAATGATCAGCCCACATGTGCTCAGCTACCTGTCTGCACCCAATCAATCCACAAGCTCGTTAGCTCTAGAGAATGGACAGGATAGCTGAGAAAGGCTAAGTGAACAGAGCCGGGGATACAGAATGGAATGGAAAAGAAATTAGAGTGGCATGCAGCAGCAACCAAGAATATTGGAGGAAACATTAGGAAGAAGAGTAGGAAATTAAAAGAATGAGTATGGAATTAAACGGATGAATAGGAATATAAAGAGGGATGTGGTGTCAGAAGAGGACAGGGAAGGGTAAATGGCAGAAAGACGGAGTGAAGGGAAAGGAAGAGTATCAGAGGGCGATCAGGAGATTTGAAGGGGAAGTTGTTGTGTTTTATCTAGGACTCTAATTAAATATTTCATGTTTAGTAAATAGCCAATGCAAACCAAATGTGGCAAGGCTACTTCCTTAGACTCCTAGAAAGCGCAACGAATTGTTACAACATACCAAACCTGCTGCAACCTGGGAATTCCCCGTGCTTTGTCTTAGAACTCTTGCAAGCACTGAAAGAACGGTCATTTCTTAGTAACATCTTTAATTGACGTCTCATGTCCAACCTTATGTCAAACACGGCACCTTCCAGGTATAAATATACCAGTGTTTGCCTTAAGCAAAACGCGGTGGTGTGGAGCAGGACGGCTATCTACTTATCCAAAGCCCAGCTGATGCAAGTGCCGAAGGAAGCCGTCCCTCCCACTTGACGCACTGAGAAAGACACTGTCTTTTTCACCTGCCGAGAAAATCCAGCTCCGGTGTTTCCAGTTTCCCTTGCGGGGTACTGGGAGATCGAGTCCTGAGAGCGAGATACAAGACCTCCTCCATTCTAAAACCAAGGTACGGAGCTGATTAGATCCCTAGAGAATTCTTGAGTCAGAATCTTGGCAAAAACTAACTTAACTTAAACTGCAGCTCATTTACTCCTTCCCAAGTACTAGGCTTAGGTTAGGTACACTGGGGTAGGAGCATCTTAGAAGCACTAGTTGAGTATGTTTAGTCAAACTTTTATCATTGTATGTAACTGTATATATTTTATACCTTTTAAGTATCATAAGGCTCAGAAACCATATCATTGCTTTTACAGTATTATTTCGTAATACTCCTTTTACTGTTCGCACTTTACTTTATAACAAGTATTGCAATCATAGCAATTCATTTCTCTTGCATGAGAAAGAAGACTGTTCAATAAATAACACCTTTTTATTGAAAACGCCGGTCTCTCTATTTCTCTGTACTCTGGTGAAACTAAGTATGCACAACTGACTGAGTAAAATAGATATCTATTGTTTTCACATGACTCTGGTGATATACTCCCTATTCTGGGGGAGCAAAGTTGTCATGTTTATGCGGTTGTCAGAAGCTGAATCCCTTCTTGTCTAATCAGGGAAGTTCACTCCTCCCTGTTCATTCGAGAACGTTTCTAGTGACCTCTGAGCTAGCTGGCAAACCTAAATTAAGTCTAACATATTCAATTGAGACCTAGTCGACTTCAGTCCTACGTCTAAACTATCGTTTATGTTATTCCAATGCGCAGAGCCTATTGGGAAAATAGGAACTACACTACATGGCGCCCAACGTTTGGTAAGGCGATAATCTAACGCAAGATACTAGAGTAACTCAGTCGTGCTTTTTCACACAGACCCCTTTTTCCCGTAAAAACTCCAATAGACGTCTGGAGTGGGTGAAAGGTTAATATCCGCCGGAACTTAGTAGGATGAGAATCCTATGTATTAGTTTACGGTATAATCAACGTTGAAGGATACAGTGTTCCAAAATATTGTGCACCTAATCTTTGTTCCCTTGAAACTCAATCCACAAACTTTCAGTCAGTAAAATGTCAGACAGTGACGACGAAAGGGAGAGAGCTAGACTAGCAGCTCAACTCCTAGCGCACGACACAACTGTCCAAGATAACGACCCGGATGCAATATTCATCCTGGTCAATATAAGAAAAAGCATAACTTTAAAACTTATAGAAAATGGAGTAACATCGAGAGGTGGTACAGTCATATTTGTGGTAGAGGCACATGAATTTCGGCAGACAGAGGTATTCTATTCCTGGATCAATCTTCCAGCAGCACACGCTGTAACACATGAGTTCCACTACTACAAAATAGCGGAAGCTCCAGATGAATACTCTCCTTTCGAGGAAGTTGAAATTCCACTAACGTACCAAGAGCACCTGTTCTGGTTTAATGGCGCCCTAAAACATCAAAATCACATTACCAGGCTCGGTCCGCTAGGTATACCAGGAGCCACATGGCCGGTTCTAGCCAGCTACACACCAAATCCCAACATTGATAACATGTTTAATGAAGAACTCTTAGTTAAAATAAAAGAATGAACAAGAGCATATAGGGATTTAGTTAAATTAAAATTAGGTGGTAAACCAGTAAAACCCCAACTAATTGAAAATCCTGAAAAAACCTTTATTAAAAATAATCTCAATTCTCAAAAGAAGAACTGGGAGGGTAACAAACAAACCACTCCCAGAGAAAAACAATTTCAGTCCAGGGGAAGGTCTCCCCAACAGAGAAATAGATCTCCAGAGGGGGGGGGGGGGGGCAAGTCTCCCCAATGGAAGCCCTCTGATGAAAGATTAGAAATAGGGACAATCTGAGAAAACCTGACAGATATCAAGATATTGATACACGTTCCTCTCGATCTTTTCAGACTTCCTCAAAGAAATCAGAAAGAAGAGGACGGTCAGAACTTAAAGAAGAGCACGTAAAGTCCAAAGACAAAGAACCTGCTCATCAAAGTAAAAAATCACAATTTCCAAGAAAGAAGGTAGCAAGTACTAAAATAAAATATGCCGAGAATCCTGAGGACACAACTGAAAAACGGAGAGTGGGCCCAGACAATGCTAGACAGCGCAGCAGAAGTGAGCATAGCTCGCAAGATCCTGATGAATCTTCTGGAGACAGAAGACACAAATTAATACATTCAAGTGGAAACTGCAGACACACGAGTGAGCGTGCCCCATAAACTGTTCAAAATAACATTGCGTATAGAGGGAGATAAAACTAGAATATCTGGAATATGAAAATGAATGTCCTCTGCCGATCGAAATTCTACCCCTTGAACAGTACACCTGTGTAATCTACACGGACAGATTTGCACAACACTACATTGTAGAAAAACAGATTTACAATGCAGCATGCGCAATTGTTAAAGGTCGCTGGCGCTTAGGTAAATTCAGACCGATGGTCACTAAAACGGAATCACTCAGAAACTGTTCAGCTCAGCGAGCTGAAATAAGATCTCTAAAGATGGCGCTTGAAAATGCCGATCGTGAATTCCCGACACTAATAGTGTGCGATTCGCATTACTGCCTCTAATCTTACAATAATTCCATGCAGACCTTGGAAAAAAAGGGTTACAAAGATGAGAAAGGTGCCACAATAAAGCATAAAAAACTTTGGGAACAAATAGTTCTTTTGCAGAAAGAACTACAAAAGTCTCACGTGATACATACGCAGAGTCTTCAACGTGATGGCGTTCACGTTGCAGGGAATTCATTGGCTGACAAAGCCACAGTGGCGGCTGATCACTCGGCTTCCGTAGTTATAAAAAAGCGTACGAAAACACAAATAGATGGCGAAACGCTACTTGCAGTAAAAGCCTTAATGGAAGGCAATTATGCGGCGTTACCTGTAAACTATCCACTCAGTAATACATACATAGTTGATGCGAACTCTGTTCCGTTTGCTCAAAACCCTGGAGTGGGGGAAAGAGCAATTCCAAACACGGAGCACAGGTTAGGACTAATTTTAGCGGCACACGAAGGTCTCGCCTCTACACACGCTGGTGTTTCCCCCACAGTATCATTATTAAAACTGAGATATTGGTGGCCACGAATGAAAAAACAGACTAGGAACTATGTTCTAGAATGTGAAATATGTCAGAAAATGAAAGTGTCAACTGTGAAACGACCAGCGCAGACGCCCCTTCTAATCTCAGACAAACCACTAGCATGTGTTTACCTGGACCACTGTGGACCCTTACAAAGGGACGGCAACTATAAATATATCATGGTCGCAGTGGATTCCTGTACGAGATTCATTTGGAGGTGACCCCAGCGCTCGGCTGACGCCAGAACTGTTCTAAAAGATTTGCGAGTCTTTATCGGCACATACGCAATTGGCATGCTACATTCTGACCAGGGTCCTGCGTTTAACTCTCAGGCTTACAAGGAGGCCATGGCCAGCATGGGCATTGCATTGTGGTACTCTTCTCCCTTCCATCCTGAGGGAAATGCGGTTGTGGAAAGAAAAAACCGGGACATAAAGCAATCTATAAAACCGAGGGTATTAGATTCGGGTGATGGGTGGGTCAAACATCTAACAAGTGTTCAACGTAGTCTTAATAATATGCCAAGAAATTCTCTAGGAGGTGTCAGCCCGTATGAACTTTTATTTGGTACTAGAATGCTTATTCAGGACTTAGATCGTCAAACTTCAGTGGTGCAACAAAAAGCTTTTGATATCAAAGATCGTTTGGCTGATTGACAGGACTTAAATGAAACAAGAAAAAGTCTGAGTAACAAAAAACTAAAGCCAACTACCACTGAAGAAAAACCACCTGTCCCAGCAAGACCTGTCTGGATTCCAAAGATTAGGGATCTGGTCAGAGAAAAGATCACGGTGAAGAAGGAATTTGGGCCTTCTTACAGAAAAGCAGTACCTGTCTTAGCTGTCAGCGGAACAAGATCAGTAGTGCTACTGCCTCTTGCTGGTAAAAAGGAGAACCGAGTTGTATCAATCGACCTGGTGAAACCACAACCATGTGGCCAATAATAAGTAGTAGGCCCAGTGGACTCCCAAGAAATAGAAGAAAACCAAATCTTGCTACAATCCAAGAGGTTCAAACTGAGAGACTAATCACATTCGATAAACTTACGGTGATTAAGAAAGGACTATGTAACAAAGCCATGGAACTTGTGCCTCTTGAGACCCAAATGGCTACAGTTCAACAAGAAACACCAGTCTACAACGATGTAGCTTCGGACTACACAAATGTAACAAAAGAAAATGCAAAGATCAATGGAAATCCGGAAGCAATCCCACCAATTGACAGAACTGCATCTGGCTATTTTATCAACTTTGATGATTTTTCCGATGATCCAAGTGAACATGGAGACAAGCCAGCAATGAAAACATTCAAAGAAAAAGTAAAAGAACTCTTTCATTAACTCAAAGAAATATATCTAACTCATCAATGGATTAAATTGTGGATTGTGTTAGGCGTACCTTTCCTCTTTCTGTGGCTCATCTTGGTTCTAAGTTTGGGTAGATTTATTGATGGAGAATATAGTACAATGGACACAGCAAGTCAGAACATCAACTTGGTCCTGAAACCACACAGATCATCACACATCGAAAAATGAGAACTGTCATCAGTGAACATCACAGCCATCCCCATACCTGGTGGTATAGCATGGGACAAAACTAACTGTGAAATTAATGGCCCGGTTGAGCTCTTGAAATTACCACACCAATTTAAGATTTAATTGAGTGACTTTGTTTCACTTAGTAGATTCTCTGATGATTGGGACTTTGAAAATATTAATAATATGATGTCAGATTTAGAAATGTCAGCAAAATTTACTGCACATGATTATTTACAGGGTTCGTCGAATTATGAGGAAATGTACTGTTTTAACCATTACGGGCATCATTATCTGCATAAATCCGCAAATCCTAGAAATACTTTTGTTTATAATCAATGGGAATATTGTCCAACCCCGCCAAAAGGCAGCTCAAAGAAATTTTTTGAAAAATTCCCATACTTCTCGGGGTTTAATGTCACTGATCCGGAAACATTCTATTTTAAAATGTTAAATAAGACAGGGGTGAAAAATATGTTGACAAATACTAAACTGATTTATTCAGAAAAATGTTATGAAAACATTTCTACATTTGGTTTTGAATATTGGAAAAATAAGATTTAGACAAAAACCATTTGGGGAACAAAACAAAAGAATGGCAGGTACAAGGTGTAGAAGCATTATTCAGAGCCTGCATGATCCCAGAACACATAATGTTCCTGAATGACACAGTTCAGCAAACAACCTTTCTTGGTTTAGCCAAGATAAAAGATTTAAATGACCAGTCTATACCAAAGCCAATACCTGATGGAAACACCACTGCAGATGAGGGGTTAGACGTGGCCTATATTTTAAAACAAAACAGAACACTTCCTGATTGGAAAAAATGGTTAATCTGGCCCACAGACACTAATAACTGTCATGATAGATTCCTGAACAAAATACAGGGGTTCAAACAAAAGAGGCCAGACCCAAGATATTCCCAAAGACAACATCCAGGGATAGTCACAACATACAGTGTGGGAAAACTATGCCTCGAATGGCTACAGAAATCCACACTTCCAGAAATTAAGCAACACTTACCTTTACTTAAAGAAGGTGCTGACTTGCGAGATTTTATAATGGGACCTCGCAAACAGCGTCAAAAACGTTTCATGTACGCCGGTATATACGCAGCATACAATGAAGCTTGGAAATTAAATCAAATTGAAACTGCTGAAAAAATACGAGAAATTGACCGTAATATTTTGGAAAAAGCGTTTTCTGTAGTGGACAATGGGTTAACGACTCTGTCCTCCAGAATCTATTCACTGAATAGCATTGTATCGTCTGCTATTGATATGATAGAACAAGATATGATAATGTTACAACATGGTCAGTCCCAATTGCGTTCTATTGTACAGCTAGGCTGGACGTTACAAAACCTCCGTTCAGGCCATGTGCCATGGCGTCTAATCAACAGAACGTCATTATTTTCTATCTTTAACCTTACTGATAGACAAATCTCCTTGGCACAGAAAGGAGCAGACTATACGGTGCTAAGCATTGAAAAACTTGAGAGATTACCATTGTGTTAGACCTGACATCATTGGCTTGAGTCTCTCCTCCATTTTTTCTGTTTGCCTCTACTGTTTTACGATGTTTTGCTGGTATATGCTTTGGGCGCCATGTCACTGCTGATCAGTGCCATAGCGCAAGTGCTCCCTCTGTTAAAATGATGTATCTAGTGTATCCATGTTTGGCTTATTTGGTTTACTGTCAGTCCCTAGTCTAGCGCACCAGGAGTGCCAGGGCTTGTAAATACAAATGCCGCTCGTGGGCTTGCAGCACGTGTTGTGCCACCCACAGGAGCGGCCGTGTAAAAGAATGTCTACGGGTCGGTCATTGCGAGACCCACGTGCAGTCTTGCACTGTCACGTCGGCTGCGCAGGTATACCTACTTGCCAGCCCCTCCAACCTTCCCTTAACTTCATGTTAGTCACCCCTATGGTAGGCCCATGGGCAGGGTGCATTGTAAGTGTAAGGTAGGACAAGCCTGACCAAGTTGGCATGTCCTGATAGTGAAGTGCCGCCATCTTAGGGCTTCACTATTGCAAGGTAGCCTGCTCTCCGTTGGATAGAATGGGCCGCCGGGATTATTAACGCTATAATCCTAGCTGGCTCGGGGAGCATGGTGCAATGTCGAGTTTGGTATCCCTGAACTCGGGGTTTAATTACGCATCCGTTGGTGTGGATGGTTTTTGGACTCTGGGTTCGAGAATAGCACTTTTAGAAAGTGTCTATTTTCTTGTCTAACCATATCTGGTCTCTGCTGGTCTTGCGTGTGTGTGACAGGAGCTGGGTGGCTCCAAGAGGTCTGGATGAGTCAGTGTGGGATGAGTGGGACATTACGTTGAGAGTAGGGGGAGAGTAGTTGTTGATAGCCTGCCTTGCCTGATACAATGCTGGCTCCACCTCCTGCCGAGCGACGGATGGCTCTGTACCTGCCATGGACGATCCTGGCCCCACCTCCTGCCAGGAGGGCGATAGCTCTGCTCCTGCCAGTGTCAATGCTGGCTCCACCTCCTGCGGGGCGTCTGAGGACCCGGCCCGGCTCAATGAATAGGCCAGGTGCTACTGCCTAGCTCCACCCACCACAGACCCAGGATGTTGGGAAACCCCCGGCATAGACAAAGGGATCAAAGACGAAAAGGGGTATAAGAGAAGGACCCCTGAACCAAGAATTTAGATCACTTCTGACAAGGAACCCTGTAACCAAGGACAAGAAGCCTGCTGATCTAAAGGACTGCCTACCCCTTCTGCCGGTGTGCTGTTGTTGGGGGAATCCTGCAGTGCTTCTTTATTTTTGCCAAGGAACCAGGAGAGAGGAACTGTGTGTGTACTCTCACGCTTGCTAAGAAAATCTCCAAGGACTGGAAGAGTGCCAGTCTCCTGCCGAAGTCACAGGGCCAAAAGACTTCACCTGCTAAAAAGTGCTATCCGCTGGAAGTGTGAATCCAGCACCTCTGAAAAGACCAGCAACCACGACGATCGGACGCTGGGCCCGACCGACGCCAGCAGCAACGCCAGTGAGTAGGAGTACGGCTCTAACTCCAGAGGACCTCGTGTCTGCCCCGCTGCTGATCGCATCAACCGTGTGCCCTTCGACGCCGTGAGCGCTGCTCACTCTGTACAACTGCATCATCGACAACGCCTGCTGAGGCCTGATCGACACCGAAGACGCGACGCCGGACTGCTCGACGCCGCTGATCATCGTGTGCTTCATTTTCCTAAGGTACTGTGTTGTTGGGGGTCCGTGTGACTCCAGGCCCGACGCAGCGCTCCTCGCGGTCGACGCCGAACCTGTGGATTACCTCTGCCCAGCGTTGTGTAGCTCCCGTGTGAGTTACCCTGTTGCTAAGAACTGTGTTTCCAAGAAGAAGATTTGCTTTATATAAAAGACTCTTGTGCTAAAGAAGAAACTACCTTTGAACTATCCTTTTTCCTTCCCGAACGTATTTATTCCGATTGTGTACAGTTTTGCCGTTATTTGGTCTTGTGCTAAGTCTTATATAAAAATACTTATTTTTATAATACTACGGTGTCGTGTCCATTTGTAGTGTATTCACTGTATTACTGTATGTGGTCATAATTGCTTAACACACAGCCTCTGAGATAAGCCTGTTCTGCTCTGCCAAGCTACCAAGGGGGTGAGCAGGGGTTATCGACGGGTGTGATCCCCTTGCCCTGACTAGAAAAGGAGTGTCCCTATTTGTCAGAAGTGTATACCTCTGCCAACTAGAGACAGCCGGTTCTAACATTGGTGGGTCAGCGGTGAGGATTTGGACCTTGCATTTATGACCCATGTACAGTGATTAGTGTGCCCTACGTAGTGAAAGCAGACCATAACGCAGTCACAATCTGATTCGGAAGGATCCTATTTTTGTTCTCCGCTTTCCTGAAACTTGATTTTCTGAACACTGCCAGTTTAACCATGAGTGACAACGGAGTCACTACCCCTGCTATCGTTGTTGTGGAGGAGTTCGAGAGGAGTAAGCTAAAGAGATACAAGAAAGATGAGCTGAAACACTTTTGCAACCAGTTTGAAGTTCCTACCACCGGCCTCTCGAGAAAAGATGATTTTTATAAAGCATTGCAGGCCTGGTGGGAGTCCAGAAATCCCTCTGATGTGGTGGTGGTACCCACAGAGGAAGGGGATGAGGAGGTGCCAGTGAATGGACCTGTGCCCTCTCCCGGAAGCAGTGTTTCCTCCAAAGGTCTTTCCCCTGAAGAAAGAGAAGAAAGGGCGAAAGAGCGAGCTTACAACATGGAGATGGCAAGGCTAAAGATAAATGGGCAGTTGGAGTTAGAAAATGCAAGAGGTAGAAGGGAAGCTGATTTAGAGATCAAAAAGTTGGAGTTTGAACGAGAGAAGTTAGCTTTGGAGCGTGAAGCCAGGTTGAGGGAACTGGATATCCAAGCTAAAAAGTTAGAGTTGAATCCCTCTGGTGGCAGCATTCCATCCGAGCCTGCAGAAAGTAAGTTTTACTTCCCGAAAGATGTGATCAAAGATTACAATAAGAATGAAGATATTGGTCAATGGTTTAAAGCATATGAGTTAGCATTGTTGGCCCACCAGGTCCCTGAGAAGAATTGGGGAGCGGGGTTGTGGGGTCGCTTTGTGAATGAGGGAAGAGATACCCTGTTAGACATGCCTGTTGCGGATAGGATGTCGTATGCTCATATGAAGGATGCTTTAATGTTGCGATATGGTTTAACCCCCGAGCAGTACAGACAAGCTTTTAGAGAATGTAAGAAGTTGCCTGGTACGACGTGGGTTGAATATGTGTCTTATTTTTGCAGAGCCATGGATGGTTGGGTAAAGGGCAGCAAAGTGGAAAGTTATGAAGCTCTCTATGATTTGTTTGCGTGGGAGCACTTGTCTAATAACTGTTTTCCAGAGCTGCGCCAGCACCTGATTGATAGCAAGATATCTAACCCTAGAAAACTTGCTGAGGAGGCGGACCGCTGGGTCAGTACCAGGGTCCACAAGGGTCCAGTGGGAGACTCAGCCAAAGGTGGGCAGGGTCCCCAGCAGAAGAGTGGGGGGGACAAGGGTAAACAGAAGGAGTCTCAGAAAGGGCCCCAAAGTAATCCCCAAGGGAACCAAGGGAAGGGTTCCCAGCCTCCCCCTGAGAAGAAGTCAGGGGCCCCGACGGGTAAACCTGTTCATAGGGGCCCCCTAACCTGCTACGGTTGTGGGCAGGTGGGACACCGGTTTTATGACCCCCAGTGTCCCAAGAAGGATTCGAATGCACCGCCGCGTGCACCCCCTCGTCAGTTGGCAAGTGTAGCCTTGGGAGGGGAGGAGATGGTTGTCCATGGTGGGAGGGGTCCCGCAGAAATGTCCCTGGTCTCGCTAGGAGACATGCAAATGGTCCCTCCACCCCCTCTGCCTAGTAACACTAGTAAATATAGGCAGCGGGTGACCATTAATGGCCAGAGAGTGGAAGCTCTCAGAGACACCGGAGCGAGTGTGACAGCTGTCAAGTGTCACCTGGTGTCCAGAGAGCAGGTGGTTCCCCACGCATTCTACCCCGTGATAGCTGCCGATAACTCCCAGAAAGAGTGTGAGGTGGCTCAGGTTTCCTTTGAATGGGGGGGAGTTTCAGGTACTCTTCAAGTTGCTGTGAGGCCCGCCATGCCTGTCGACTGTCTCCTGGGCAATGATTTGGAAGACTCCCCTTGGGCTAAGGTGGAGCGAGCGGCGCATTTGAAAATGTTGGGTGTGCCAGAGTGGGTGTGTGCAACCACTCGATCCATGACAGCGAGTAAGGGTGTTGATGGGGTCCCGGAGCCTGAAAGTACGGCCCAGGACCCAGCTGTGAAGAGAAGAGGCAGGAGGCGCGGGAAACCGGCCCCGTTGTTCCCGTGGTCCAGAAGGAGGTAGACCCTGAGGGGGATGCCCTGGAGCCCACCGGGGAACAAATTGCCGAACTGGGAGATCTGCCCGAGCTGACCCACTTGCAGCAGATGGTGGTCCCTCCAGGGAGGAATTCTGTGCGGAACAGAAAGAGTGCCCTTCTCTTGTGGGCATGAGGCAGCAGGCCTCAGCCCAATCCTCAGGTGATCAGTCAGGGTCACATTTTGTGTACTGGGAGAACGACCTCCTGTATAGCGAGCCTAAGGCTGCTGAGCCTGGGTCAGCCCGTGTGCTGGTGGTACCCCAGCGCTTCAGAGCCTTCCTACTGGGTTTGGCTCATGACGTACCGTTAGCTGGACATCTGGGGCAGGACAAGACCTATGACAGGCTTGTCACCCATTTTTATTGGCCTCAGATGCGCAGGGATGTAGACATCCATTGCAAGACTTGTCGCACTTGCCAGGCAAGTGGGAAAAGCGGAAGGAAGCAGAAGGCTTCCCTCCAACCTTTTCCAGTGGTCAGCACCCCCTTTGACCGGGTGGGTATTGACATTGTTGGGCCCCTGGACCCCAAGACAGCCCTGGGCAACAGGTTCATCCTGGTCTTGGTGGACCATGCCACAAGGTACCCGGAAGCCATCCCTCTCAGGACAGTGACGGCCCCCGTGGTGGGACGGGCACTGATGGGTGTTTTCTCCCGGATGGGGTTCCCCAGAGAGGTGGTGTCCGACCGAGGGACCAACTTCATTTCGAACTATATGAAGTCTCTGTGGAAGGAGTGTGGGGTAACCTACAAGTTCACCACCCCTTACCACCCTCAAGGAAACAGGCTGGTTGAGAGATTCAACCGGACCCTGAAAGGCATGATTATGGGTCTTGAAGAACCAATGAGGCGGAAATGGGACGTCCTCTTGCCATGCCTGTTGTTTGCTTACCGTGAGGTGCCGCAGAAGGCTCTAGGGTTCAGCCCCTTTGAGCTCTTATACGGTCACCCGGTAAGAGGACCTTTGAGTCTGGTCAAGGAAGGCTGGGAGCAATCTCACAGGAAACCTCCCCAGGATGTATACAGCTACATGCTGGCCTTTCGGAACCAGACTCGGCGCTTCAGAGAACTTGCTCAGGCAAATCTGGAGGCCAGCCAGGAGGAGATGAAGCGATGGTACGACCGGAATGCCACTCTGGTAGAGCTTCAGCCTGGTCAGGAAGTGTGGGTCATGTCCCCTGTGGAACCTTGTGCGCTCAAGGACAGGTGGACTGGACCGTTTAAGGTTGTGGAGAAGAGGAGCGATGTCACCTACCTGGTGGACTTGAAATCTCCCAGGAACCCCTTGCGGGTCCTGCATGTCAACCGTTTGAAGCCCCACTTAGAAAGGTCCGAAGTGGGCATGCTCCTAGCTACAGATGATGGAACGGAGGAGGAGAGTGAGCCTCTTCCTGACCTCCTGTATGCTAAAGAGCAAGACGGGTCAGTGGATGGTGTGGTCCTCTCTGACACACTGACCCTTGAGCAGAAACAGGATTGTCGCCACCTGTTGGGACAATTCCCGGATCTGTTTTCCTTGGTTCCGGGTGTCACGCATTGGTGTGTCCATGACGTTGACACCGGAGACAGCCCTCCTGTGAAGCACAAGGCTTACAGGGTGACTGACAAGGTCAGAGCGTACATTAAGGAGGAGGTCTCCAAAATGTTCGCGTTAGGGGTGATTGAGTCCTCTAGCAGTCCTTGGGCCAGCCCAGTGGTCTTGGTCCCGAAGGCTGCAGCGCCTGGTGCTTCACCGGAACTCCGGTTCTGCGTGGACTACCGAGGGCTCAATTCAGTCACGAAGACTGACGCGCATCCCATCCCCAGAGCTGATGAGCTCATCGATCGGTTGGGGGCTGCCCGGTACCTTAGCACGTTTGACTTAACGTCTGGGTACTGGCAGATCGCCTTGACTGATGGGGCAAAAGAGAGGTCGGCGTTCTCCACACCAGATGGGCTATACCAGTTCCGGGTAATGCCCTTTGGGATGAAGAATGCCCCTGCCACCTTCCAGAGGTTGGTCAACCAGGTTTTGGCTGGACTGGAGGAATTCAGCGCCGCCTACCTGGACGACATCGCAGTGTTCAGCGCCAGCTGGGAGGAACACTTGCGTCACCTCCAGGAAGTGTTGTTGGCCCTGCGCGGAGCAGGCCTCACAATCAAGGCCAGTAAGTGCCAGATTGGGCAGGGTTCTGTGGTGTACTTGGGGCACCAAGTAGGGAGCGGCAAGGTTGCCCCCCTGCAACCCAAGATTGATACCATCCTGGCTTGGGCACCGCCCAAAACCCAAACACAGGTGAGAGCCTTTTTAGGACTCACGGGTTACTACAGGAGGTTTGTCAAGGATTACGGTAACATTGTGCACCCCTTGACTTCGCTGACTTCCAGGAAGCAGCCACGAAACGTGATCTGGACTGATGCCTGTCAAACGGCCTTTGACACCCTGAAAACTGCAATGTGCACAGCACCTATACTCCAGGCACCCGACTTTTCGAAAGAATTCATTGTTCAGACGGACGCTTCAGAGCATGGCGTGGGGGCTGTTCTAGCTCAGGTGAATGGAGAGGGCCGAGACTTGCCTGTAGCCTTCATCAGTAGGAGGTTACTTCCCAGGGAAACGAGGTGGAGTGCGATAGAGAGAGAAGCATTTGCTGTGGTCTGGGCGCTGAAGAAGTTAAGACCCTACCTGTTTGGGACTCACTTCCGGGTTCAGACAGACCACAGGCCCCTCAGATGGTTAATGCAAATGAGGGGTGAGAATCCGAAACTGTTGAGGTGGTCCATTGCTCTACAGGGGATGGACTTTACGGTGGAACACCGCCCTGGTACAGATCACGCCAATGCTGATGGTCTGTCCAGATTTTTCCGCCTTAGTGATGAGGACTCCCTAGGTTAAGGGTAGTTCTCCCCACATTTCAGCTGGAGGGGACACGTGTTAGACCTGACATCATTGGCTTGAGTCTCTCCTCCATTTTTTCTGTTTGCCTCTACTGTTTTACGATGTTTTGCGGGTATATGCTTTGGGCGCCATGTCACTGCTGATCAGTGCCATAGCGCAAGTGCTCCCTCTGTTAAAATGATGTATCTAGTGTATCCATGTTTGGCTTATTTGGTTTACTGTCAGTCCCTAGTCTAGCGCACCAGGAGTGCCAGGGCTTGTAAATACAAATGCCGCTCGTGGGCTTGCAGCACGTGTTGTGCCACCCACAGGAGCGGCCGTGTAAAAGAATGTCTACGGGTCGGTCATTGCGAGACCCACGTGCAGTCTTGCACTGTCACGTCGGCTGCGCAGGTATACCTACTTGCCAGCCCCTCCAACCTTCCCTTAACTTCATGTTAGTCACCCCTATGGTAGGCCCATGGGCAGGGTGCATTGTAAGTGTAAGGTAGGACAAGCCTGACCAAGTTGGCATGTCCTGATAGTGAAGTGCCGCCATCTTAGGGCTTCACTATTGCGAGGTAGCCTGCTCTCCGTTGGATAGAATGGGCCGCCGGGATTATTAACGCTATAATCCTAGCTGGCTCGGGGAGCATGGTGCAATGTCGAGTTTGGTATCCCTGAACTCGGGGTTTAATTACGCATCCGTTGGTGTGGATGGTTTTTGGACTCTGGGTTCGAGAATAGCACTTTTAGAAAGTGTCTATTTTCTTGTCTAACCATATCTGGTCTCTGCTGGTCTTGCGTGTGTGTGACAGGAGCTGGGTGGCTCCAAGAGGTCTGGATGAGTCAGTGTGGGATGAGTGGGACATTACGTTGAGAGTAGGGGGAGAGTAGTTGTTGATAGCCTGCCTTGCCTGATACAATGCTGGCTCCACCTCCTGCCGAGCGACGGATGGCTCTGTACCTGCCATGGACGATCCTGGCCCCACCTCCTGCCAGGAGGGCGATAGCTCTGCTCCTGCCAGTGTCAATGCTGGCTCCACCTCCTGCGGGGCGTCTGAGGACCCGGCCCGGCTCAATGAATAGGCCAGGTGCTACTGCCTAGCTCCACCCACCACAGACCCAGGATGTTGGGAAACCCCCGGCATAGACAAATGGATCAAAGACGAAAAGGGGTATAAGAGAAGGACCCCTGAACCAAGAATTTAGATCACTTCTGACAAGGAACCCTGTAACCAAGGACAAGAAGCCTGCTGATCTAAAGGACTGCCTACCCCTTCTGCCGGTGTGCTGTTGTTGGGGGAATCCTGCAGTGCTTCTTTATTTTTGCCAAGGAACCAGGAGAGAGGAACTGTGTGTGTACTCTCACGCTTGCTAAGAAAATCTCCAAGGACTGGAAGAGTGCCAGTCTCCTGCCGAAGTCACAGGGCCAAAAGACTTCACCTGCTAAAAAGTGCTATCCGCTGGTAGTGTGAATCCAGCACCTCTGAAAAGACCAGCAACCACGACGATCGGACGCTGGGCCCGACCGACGCCAGCAGCAACGCCAGTGAGTAGGAGTACGGCTCTAACTCCAGAGGACCTCGTGTCTGCCCCGCTGCTGATCGCATCAACCGTATGCCCTTCGACGCCGTGAGCGCTGCTCACTCTGTGCAACTGCATCATCGACAACGCCTGCTGAGGCCTGATCGACACCGAAGACGCGACGCCGGACTGCTCGACGCCGCTGATCATCGTGTGCTTCATTTTCCTAAGGTACTGTGTTGTTGGGGGTCCGTGTGACTCCAGGCCCGACGCAGCGCTCCTCGCGGTCGACGCCGAACCTGTGGATTACCTCTGCCCAGCGTTGTGTAGCTCCCGTGTGAGTTACCCTGTTGCTAAGAACTGTGTTTCCAAGAAGAAGATTTGCTTGATATAAAAGACTCTTGTGCTAAAGAAGAAACTACCTTTGAACTATCCTTTTTCCTTCCCGAACGTATTTATTCCGATTGTGTAAAGTTTTGCCGTTATTTGGTCTTGTGCTAAGTCTTATATAAAAATACTTATTTTTATAATACTACGGTGTCGTGTCCATTTGTAGTGTATTCACTGTATTACTGTATGTGGTCATAATTGCTTAACACACAGCCTCTGAGATAAGCCTGTTCTGCTCTGCCAAGCTACCAAGGGGGTGAGCAGGGGTTATCGACGGGTGTGATCCCCTTGCCCTGACTAGAAAAGGAGTGTCCCTATTTGTCAGAAGTGTATACCTCTGCCAACTAGAGACAGCCGGTTCTAACACATTGACATTGTCAGAAAGACCTGTCATTGAATGGATAATACATGGCACCATTACAATCCCGATAACGACTTTTCAGTTTTAATACTGCCAAGAGTATATACCAGCAGGCCTGTATGAAAGGTTGGGTAAAGGGTACATCAAATCAACCTGGAATTTACCATTTACACACAGGTGTTGAAGTGGGGGAAAAAAGAGGTATTTCTTAGTGGTAGTAACTCCAAAACATCACTGAGCGGTCCACTCCTATGTGAAGGTATAAACCTGTATAAACCTGCATGGACCTTGCAAGGGTTCATCAAATAACCTTTCATGTCACCTGCACGGAGCCCCGGCTACACAGATAGAGCCATTTTTCAGACATCTTTCCAATGGTAGCTACGTTATATTAAGTGACCGCAGCTGTTGTGGCATGGTGCCAGGAAAACCCTATCTCGTGAGCGTCACTTCCAGGGTCATTTGTTGTATGCAAGTATTGTATCCAAAAAGCAACCCAGACATGGAGGCGGAAATTTGGCCTTCTGTGAATATCTCTTCTATTCGAATTGATACTTTAAGCAGAATGAAGTCTATTCTTTTACAGACAACTGTGCCTTTAACCTCGTCCAAAGAGACGTATGACCTGCAAGCTGCAAGGACAGCGGCAGAGATACATACCCAGACTTGACAGGGAAAAGACACCTGGCGGAGGAATTGCCATCATCTTCAAAAAGATTTTTAATTGCGAATTTAAACCTCTTTTATGTGATGGCTGCCAAGCGGCGACATTTAAACTTACGCTAGCCCCTTATTTCACTTTAGCCGGAGTCCTTGTGTATCGGCCTCCGGGGGCAGCATCCAAATGGGTGACAAATATGTCTGCACTTATCGGACCGTTAGCCATGAGAACTGCCAATTTCACAATCTTAGGCGACATAAACTTGCATCTAGAGGATGAGGAATGCTCTTTAGCTAAAGACTTCATAAATGACTTAGCAGCTCTCAATCTAACCTTAAAGAACTCAGGGCCTACACATCGTGCTGGACACCTGCTAGATCCCATCTTTTCCAATCTTAACAATATTGTGACGCATTCTGCCCAGCCTCTGCCCTGGTCCGACCACTATTTGGTTAAATTTGCCCTTCAGGTTGACCCAATAAATAAAGATAATACTCCCCTACCCACCCAGTTTATAAGAAAGTGGAAACAACTTGACATTGACAGTCTCAATACCCTCCTGGAAGAACATAGGCCTTGCACTAAGACCACTGTTCAACAGCTTTCCTCCACAGTACAAAACTGGCTTCTTGCAGCCATTGACTCCACCCTGCCCAAAACAAAGCTTAAACTTAACACCCACCGCTCTCCTGCGCCCTGGTTCAACGATATCTTACAAAATGAAAAAACTAGATGTAAAAATCTTGAACGTCAATGGAGGAGGAGTTACTCACCTGTAATCAAGGAAAAATACAAAATTCAGTTAATAGCGTATCAAAAGCAGTGTAGCAAGGCTAAAGCAGAATTCATCTGCACAAAAATCACAAATGCCTTAGACCACTCCAAAACACTTTTTAAACTAGTAAAAGAGCTGGCTGGCTCTAATACGTCTCAACTCCCACCTGAACTTAATAAAACTCAATGTGACCTACTTGCTGCCTTCTTCATCAATAAAGTCGACCAAATTCACCAAGACATTAATCAAGCTTCTAATAAATATAAGTTAACCACTGAAGCTACCCCAAACTGTGCATCACCTACCTCGGGTAATGCTCCAGGCATTCCGGATTGCTCTACTCCGGTTAATGCATCTTCTGTCACACTTGATAGTTGGCCCTTGCTGAACCCTGATATGGTTCAAAGGCTGCTAAAAACTATTAAATCTGGCTCACCTAAAGACCCATTGCCGTGCTCAGTCTTAAAGCAACTTAACAGCAACGTCTTGGTTACCATCACTGATCTTCTCAATGCTTCGTTACTGGAACAATTTGTACCCAGTGAATGGAAGCATGCAATGATTCATCCGCTCCTGAAGAAAGCTGGCGCAGACCCCAATTTGCCAGCTAACTTCCGCCCAATATCCTTGCTGCCCACCTTTGCAAAAATATTGGAGAAACATGTACATCGTTGCCTCACTGATTTCATTACCACTCATGACCTATTACCATCCCACCAGTCGGGATTTCGTGCAGGCTTTTCCACAGAAACTACCTTGCTGGGGGTAACCGAAAATATCCGCCGCATGGTGGACAAGGGCGAAACAGTGGCACTTGTGCTGCTCGACCTCAGCGCGGCATTCGACACCGTGTCGCATGCGGTCCTCGCCCAAACACTCCACTCCCTGGGCATCCGTGGGGCAGCTCTCAACTGGATTAGATCATTATTGGAAAACCGCACGTTCCAGGTCTTCTCACAAACTGCCTGCTCCGATACCATGACATTCAAACACGGAGTTCCACAGGGCTCTATTCTTAGCCCGTTGCTTTTCAACGTGTATATGAGCCCCCTGGCCAAAATAGTGGAGGAAACAGGGCTTTTAATGTTTTCCTACGCTGATGATTCCCAGCTGCTTTTTTCTTTATCAGCTGCAGATTCTGATAATTCCTCCACCCTACAACTCGGACTCTGTAAAATCGCCGACTGGATGCAAAAAAACTTCCTAAAACTTAACGGCGAAAAAACCGAGTTAATCGTGTTGGGCAAAAATAAAGAACTTTGGGGACCCCAACATTGGCCAACTGAAATGGGCACCCCCCCTACCCCGGTTACTCATGCTCGCAACCTGGGCGTCATTATTGACGACTCACTCAGTTTACATCAGCAAGCGGTAAAGACTTCAGCCACCTGCTTTGCCATATTAAAATGGCTAAAAAAGATCTGTTGGATGCTGCCTGAAAACACCAAGAAAACAGTTGTCAATGCCCTAATAACATCTAGGCTAGATTATGGCAACGTTTTGTACCTGGGGGCGAACAAAGCTACTGTCCGCAGGTTGCAATCAGTGCAAAATGCAGCAGCCAGACTACTCTGTAAAATTCCCATCTCTACTCCAACCACTAAATACATCAGGAAGTTACACTGGCTAAAAATTGAAAACCGAGTTAAATTCAAATCTCTATGTTTTATGCACAGGATTTCCACCAACACCGCTCCTAAATATCTGCAAAACCTGGTGCGCCCCTACCGTCCTTCCAGATCTCTTCGGTCTTCCACGGCAAATCATTTTGAAATTCCAAGGACCAGGCTGTCACGCATGGGTGGCAAGTCCTTCTCATTCCTAGGACCTTCGCTCTGGAATTCAATGCCCCATACATTGCGGTCTGAGTCGAATTACATCAAATTCAGAAAAGCCTTAAAAACATGGCTCTTTAACATCTAGTTTTCTGTAACCGCATTGCTATTGGGATCTGCCGCGCCGGGAAACCCTTTGTTGGGTAGCTGTGCGCATTACAAATGTAAACAAATAAAAAATAAATTTTATCAACAAACTGCCCTGAGCATTTCGTAGAAATGTTATTCCAAATTTTAAACATATCAGATACCAGTGGCATCACACATGTATTTAAAACAATTTTTTCGGGACTGTTAACACCCTTTGAGACAGTTCTGGGCATCTTCCCGAATTTTGTGCACTCTCTTTTTGGTGGCCTGCCACTTATTTTGGGACTCGTAGGAGGAATTTTATTTTTGCTCCTTCTGCTCCGATATGGCAAGCCAAGTCACAAACAAAACTCAGGCTTCGATGGAAGAAACAATCCTAGCAATATGATACCGAGACCGTATCACTCAGGTCCCCGGATTGGCCCGGCTAAGAGATCTGAATACAACCTGGTTTCTTTCATTCAGACCGATCTGGCAAAATTGCATCTTACCTGTGCTTTGATGTCTGCTATGCGGAGAAGAATGCGTGTTGGACGTTTGTCTTACACTACCATCAATAGTACCAATGTATATCGACGCTTTGCTTTGTCCAGTAACAACTTATGCAATGTGTTGTCCCCAGCGGCTACCGATTCTGATGACGGCATTCGTTGAGACTTCACCATTACGAGTAGGTGGCGATGAAGTACGAGATGAAAGCGGCAGCACATAGGTTCAACCTTCTGTGAACATTGCTGATCTAAACACCGAAGATGGCAATGCATCGCATATATGCACTATTTCAGATTTTTCAGCGTTGGCCCAACTTTCACCTACTGTTGTAGACAAAATTTTTGCTGGTCTAGCTGAGGTAATGTTCTCTCCTAACAACGAGAATAACAATTGAAATAGCGAGCATACAGCGTTCCCTGAATTCTGAATTTGGCCTTCAACTTTTAAAAACATCACTGCTTAAGAGACTAGGAACTGTTTTTCTTACCCTGAAAAAAAATTATTTTTTATCTCTCCAAGAACTTCGAAAAATATTTCCTTTTTTTGGCTCAAGGTACTCTGCTTAGAGTAGAACTTTTCTTAGAGAACAGAGCTTCTATTCCTAGAGACTCTAGAAACAATATTTTGAATCAGCCTCTAGCACACTTACAATCTTGTATAAATATGTGATGAAATGGTCTCGATCTTCTCTTCTGTATTAAGAGCCATTTCATAAATGTAACTTTCGCAATTCATTCAGCTGTCAGTTACATTTGCATTATCTGAATGATACCACTGCTTGAATGCGTACAGTATAATACTCATTTTCGTGTGTATATACCATTTCAAATGCATTTAATGTATTTTGGGGTGGGATGGAAAAACACATGCATACCTATATGTTTATATATTGCTTAGAATTTAGTAATGATGGATATTATACGTGGAGTGGGTGTTGTGTTTTATCTAGGACCCTAATTAAATATTTCTTATTTAGTAAATAGCCAATGCAAACCAAATAGACTCCTAGAAAGCACAACGAGTTCTTACAACATACGAAACCTCCAGCAACCTGGAAATTCCCCGTGCTTTTGTTTTGATTTGTCTTTGAACTCCTGCAAGCACTGAAAGAACGGTCAGTTCTTAGTGACATCTTTAATTGACGTCTTTTTTCCAACCTTACGTCAAACACGGCACCTCCCAGGTATAGATATACCAGCGTTTGCCGTAAGCAACACACGGTGGTGTGGAGCAGAGCGGCTATCTACTTATCCGAAGCCCAGCTGATGCGAGTGCCGAAGGAAGCCATCCCTCCCACTTGACGCACTGAGAAAGACGCTGTCTTTTTCTCCTGCCGAGAAAATCCAGCTCCGGTGTATCCAGTTTCCCTTGCGGGGTACTGGGAGATCAAGTCCTGAGAGCGAGATACAAGACCTCTTCCATTCTAAAACCAAGGTACGGAGCTGATTAGATCCCTAGAGAATTCTTGAGTCAGAATCTTGGCAAAAACTAACTTAACTTAAACTGCAGCTCATTTACCCCTTCTCAAGTACTAGGCTTAGGTTAGGTACACTGGGGTAGGCGTATCTTAGAAGCACCAGTTTAGTCAAACTTTTATCATTTTATGTAACTGTATATATTTGATACCTTTTAAGTATCATATGGCTCAGAAACCATATCAATGCTTTTACAGTATTATTTCGTAATACTCCTTTTACTGTTCGCACTTTACTTTATAAAAGGTATTGCAATCATAGAAATTCATTTCTCTTGCATGAGAAAGAAGACTGTTCAATAAATAACACCTTTTTATTGAAAACGCCCGTCTCTCTATTTCTCTGCACTCTGGTGAAATTAAGTATGCACAACTGACTGAGTAAAATAGATATCTATTGTTTTCACACGACTCTGGAGATATACTCCTTATTCTGGGGGAGCAAAGTTGTCATGTTAATGCGGTTGTCAGAAGCTGAATCCCTTCTTGTCTAATCAGGGAAGTTCACTCCTCCCTGTTCATTCGAGAACGTTTCTAGTGACCTCGAGCTAGCTGGCAAACCTAAATTAAGTCTAACATATTGAAGGGGGCGCTAGAGGGCGCGCTTGCGGAATGGCTGCCTAGACCTGCAGCTCCCGCTCCTTGGTAATTAATCCTGCCCAGATCCTGCGCCACGGGGTGCCGTATCACCCCCAGAAGACCGGGCTCCGCTTCCAAGTGGAGCTCTCTACACTCGTCTCAAGTTTGGTGTTGCTGCGAGCCCGGGAGCCGGAGTTACGGGCTGCTGTAAACTGCCCGGCTCTTGCTCTGGAGCTGCGCGTGACGGACGCTCAGCCACTGCAGCTACGCGATCCCGAGGTCTGCCACGAGGACCCCAGGCCGCATCGGGACTTCGCCACCGAGATCCTTTTGGGACGGCGTGCGGGGGCGGCCATGCAGGTAGGCGGCTGCTAAAGAACTTGCCTAGGGTCTACCCCCCCCCCCCCCCCCAGCCAACGCTGACTCACCTCGCTGGCACTGAGAAGGAGACGCTCCTGCGGCGACGCCTGTAGCTGCGGCACCTCCGGACCGTCGTGCCCATCGTCCATAGTGCCGCAGACCCGAGCTTGCGCGGCGTGGACCGCTGGACCCATTGACCGGGGGCTGAAGCTGGCCCCCCTGCTTACCGCCATACCCGCCTGGAGATTGCTGCACCACATCGAGCGCTGGGTGCGCTGGGGGCTGTCCATGTGCCACACGGCTGCTATCCTGAGGGGCGCCGACCGGTGAGTCGTGACACCCAGCCGCTGCCTGTCGCAGCCTGTTCCCTTGGTCTGCCCTGCTGCCCGGCATAGCTGTTGGTGCTCTGGCCTCACTAGTACCCGGCTCCCGAGCAGCGAGTGCCTGTTGCTGAGGCCACGCGCCCATGACGATGACGTCCCAGTTCATCGTGGAGAGGGCCCACCGCTCCCTGGCGCCTATTCCCCAACCTGGCCTGCCGCCGAGACCTATAATTGCACGTCTCCTGAATTATCGCGACCGTGATGCGGCCCTCAGAGCTGCCCGGACTCAAAGATCACTGCGGTATGACGGCATCACCTTCTCCGTCTATGGTTCAGGATGAGCGGCGCAAGTTCCTACCAGTGAAAAAGAAACTGCGGGAGGCCCAAATAGACTATGCCCTCTTGTACCCTGCAAAGCTTAGAGTTACCCACCAAGGCAAGCAACGCTTTTTCACCAACCCGCAAAAAGCCGAGGACTTCCTGAAGACGATCCGGAGAGCACGCAGGGACGAACATGTATCTGCGGATGAACAGGAGAATGCTGACCTACCTCCAGCGCACCACGAAGATTGATTGACCCTACATACTTTGAGTCATATATGCATCATGACGGCCTGTTTGCTGGCAATGACTCACAACTTGAGAGCTGGGGTGATACGAGAGCGACGGATTGTCTGGACCCTGCACCCCAGTGGTAACGTATGCCAAGGACCACTCTCTTGGCCCTAGTCTCCACCGAGGGCGGTATAGTTCTGGAGCTATGGGCCGGATAGTGGCAGTGCGCACTTTCTGATGTACCCCTGTCGGGTGTTCCCCACTGACTTGTTGTGTTTTTGGCTGGTTGCCTTACTACAGTTGGGGGGGAGGGGGAGGGGGGAGGTTCACGTGGGGGGGATCCATGGCTACTGGCATGATTGGGATCCTGGGGTGGGTGGGGGGGGTTGAATTTCATGAGGTTGATATTGCTTAGACTATGTGCATATTTGCTAACCTGGTGTATGGCTTGGTACTGCAGGGGCGGATGTGGGTTCATGATGTGGCCCCCTCGGGCGCTTTCGCTTCTACTGTTACTATGTCCATGGCTACTGTGAATGCAGCTGCATGACTGACATGTCTATCATGGAAAATCCGAGGGTTAAACAATGCTAAAAAGTGCAGGAATGTTATTGCCTACCTGAACAGACATCATATACAGGTTGCCATGCTACAAGAGACACATACGCCCATGCGAAGGGATACATCTTTTGCATCGAAATGGGCTGGTACCCGTATCTTTTCCTCCTATTCGTCTTATGCAAGAGGTGTGGCGATTCTCATTGCCCGTGGCGTGCCTTTCCACCGCTTTGGGGAAGAGGTGGACGGGGAGGGCCGATATGCTTTGTTATGGGGTAGGCTGGGACACGACGTCTATTTATTTGTTTCAATGTATGCACCGAATATTGACTCACCTGCCTTTTTTTCCTCATTGTGGGGTAAAATTGTTTCCATTGGGGCACGACATGTCATCTGGGGTGGTGATTTCAACCTGGCGCTGGCGCCCCCCCTTGACAGAGCGGATGGTGTTAGTTCCTACAAGCCCCGTGCCAGGGAAGCTTTGGAGGGAGTGGTGGAGGAGGGTGGAATGCTGGATGCCTGGAGACACCTACATCCCCTCGGACAGGAGGGCACGCACTTTACATCTCACACTGGGACATGGGCACGATTAGACTACTTTCTGATTACCTGAGACATTGCTATGGGGCTGTTGGGGGTGGACCACTTGCCCAGAACCTATTCAGATCACAGCCCTGTGAGACTGCAGTTCCGGACTCCTGGGTGGGACATTCCGAGGCCACAGTGGAGACTAGGTCCCGATGTGCTTCTTGACGATCTCTTTCGCACAGAATTGGGCGAAGAGATCAGGGATTTCTTTCCTAGGAACAAGAGCTCAGTGGAGTCAGTGGAACACATATGGGAGGCTTTCAAGGTCACTATCAGGGGGTTCTGCATTTCCAAAAGCCACGGGGTGTTGCGAGATATCCTACGTACCATCACCACACTGGAGGGGGACCTGCGGGATCTGGAGCTCCGCATGGCGTCGGATACTGACCCACGCCTACATGTGACCTTTAGAGAGACACTGTCCAAATATGAGGAGGAGGCTGCCAGGGAGGCGAAATATCGGGGTAAACACTGGGTGGCCCGAAGATACTGCGAGGGGGATAGGCCTGGAAAAGTGCTAGCTGCACTCACACGTCCATCTCGAGTGCACACACTATACTGGAGCTTACCGATGAGGCCGGTGCCACCATTAGAGATTCGGATGCGATACTCACTGCCTTCACGACACACTACTCGTCACTATACACATCCACAGTAGAGGCGGACGCACCATACACTGAATACCTAAATGAAGTGGCTTTGTGCCGGCTTAGCGATGGTGACAGGGAGTTCCTTGCAGCGCCTTTCGAGCTAGACGAGGTTCGCGAGGCCATCATGTCCCTCAAAAATGGTAAGGCTCCGGGACTAGATGACATCCCAGCCGAATTCTACAAAGCCTATATCGATATCATGGCGCCCGTGCTTAGAGAGGTCTTTACCGAATCCCTAGCTGATGGGATACTACCCTGTTCTATGCGTGAGGTGGTTATCACCTCCCTTCTGAAACCGGATAAAGATCCCTCCTCCTGTGACTCTTACCGTCCACTTTCCCTCCTAAACTGTGACATCAAGATCCTCGCCAAGATTCTGGCCACACGGCTCTCGTTGCTGATGACCAGAATTGTCCTGCCTGACCAATCTGGCTTCGTTGCGGGCAGATCCACATCCCATAATCTGCGCACCCTTTTCTCCCTGCTCCGTACGGTCCACCCTGACATCCCAGTGGCGGCTGTGTTCCTGGACGCCACCAAGGCGTTCGACTCTGTCGAATGGCCCTACCTCTTCTCGGTCCTGGCCAGCATGGGTTTCCCTAAAATGTTCCTGGCCTGGGTGCGCCTCCTATACACGGATCCTACGGCAAAAGTACTGATAAATGGAAAATTGTCGCAACCCATCACACTCGCGAGAGGAACCCGCCAAGGTTGCCCGCTTTCGCCCCTATTATTTGCTATCGCGGTTGAACCTCTAGCCTGTCGCCTGCGTCAATTACACCGAGCGGGAGCAGTACAATGCCTGCAGCGGCAAATCGATGTGTCCCTCTATGCGGATGACATCACGCTATATGTCAAATACCCGGACCTACACCTCAATCCCCTGCTTCGGGAATTTGTCCTTTTCGGAGGGGTGTCAGGTGTTCACATCAATTGGTCTAAGTCGCAATTTTTTCCTCTTACTGATGCGGTACACGACTTCCCACTTGACTACCCGTTGATATGGTGCCGTGATGATCTCCGCTATTTGGGGATCCGTATCGCCCGTGACAAGGACGAGACTCTCCGATCCAATTACGGATTGGCCATAACCAAGCTGACTGCCTCCGTCGATAGATGGATCACATTACCACTCTCCATGGCTGGGAGGGCTTCCCTCATAAAAATGGTGATATTACCCCGCTTTCTGTACCTTTTTCTTAATATCCCCTACTACCCTGGCGCCTTCTTCTTCAAGACACTCCGCACGGAGCTGCGCAGACTTTTCTGGGGTGGCAACTCTCCCCGTTTAAAGTGGTCAACGCTGACCCTTCCCTATGACCAGGGGGGATTTGATGTCCCCGATTTTGAAACATACTATCAGTGCGCACAGGCGCATTTTGCCTATCACTGGATGGCTCCTACTCCCTTCATGCGCATATAGCGGTGGAAGACTGGATAGTGCACCCACTTCCGCTGAACGGCCTGCTACACTGTCCCGAGACATCCATCACCACTTCGAATACCTCGGTTTCCTGCACATTGGATGCATGGCGCCGTATCGCTCGGCGATTGTTATGCTCACTACCTTACTCCCCCAGACTACCGCTCACCTATCATCCGCAGCTTTCCTTGTTGTCAGAGCTGGGATTTCAACAACTCTGTGGTAAACTTCTTATCACCTGCTGGGGGGATCTGTTTCACGACAGTCAATTCAAGTCTGCTGATCTGTTTTTTAAAACGTATGAGCATACGCCCCTTGAACTCTTTTACTACATTTGGCTGCGCGCGGGGATGCGGGACATCCTACCCGACTACCCTGATGAGCCCACGGTCCTGCTACCACTGCACTTCCTATTGGGATCACAGGATGGGACCCACTTGGTCTCTGGGCTCTACCGCCAGATCCGCGGTGCTGCTCCATTACAAATCTCTGCTGCCCGGCTACACTGGTCTGCGGAGCTTGGAACAGATATCTCGGACGACCAATGGAAGCACTGCTGTGCATTGACTTCCCGCATCTCTGCCAGCTGCAGATTGAAAATTATTCATTTCAAATACCTTCAGAGGATATATTACACGCCGGTCCGGAAGTATAGATTTGGATTGGCTGATAATGACCGTTGTGAGCGCTGTCGTGCTGAACATGCTGATTTTCTCCACCTGGCGTGGTCTTGCCCCCAGATTGCTCACTACTGGAGACAGGTGATCGAGGCCGTTGCGGAGATGGTGGATGAGGAGATTCCTGCGGACCCTCTGGTAGCCGTCCTCGGTTATACAATGCAGTTGCCTAGAGACTGCAGAAAATTCGTTGACACAGCGTTGCTCTTGGCCAAGCGGCGTATTACGTGCCGCTGGAGCAGGGGTAGAGCGCCCAAGTTCAAGGACTGGCTAACCGACTTGACTTATTGCCAGGATCAGCATACCACCTTTGCTGAACTACTGCGTCTCTCATGCCGACCCAGGGACATATGGGATCCTCTGGTGCACTACCTGCTTAGGCGCTCAAACGAAGATGTACAGTCGGGACACGGGCCTGACACTCCCCAGCGCCAATAACGCTCTCCCAGAACTTAACCTGTAGCTTTGGATAGGACTTGTGGCCTTCCCTCTTTATATCTGCCTCTCTGCCCCCGCGTACCCCTCGATAGGTAAGCTGCCCTGCCTAGGCTGCGCTGCCCCCTTCCCGATGCCTGTACACCCTCCCTCGCCATCGCGACACGAGCTCGCCCCTCTGGCGAGCGATATCCTTAACACCCTGCGATCTCTAAGGCTAACACTATGCAGACACCAACGGCACTGGACAGTAAGCTCAGGACACGTATTTCCCCGCGCACCGCCACCTGCTAGGACTACCACAGTACACCATTATCACACATCACTGCTACACGGTTAAGCACTACCTCTTAGTTGTAACCTGGTTGGGGTGTTTTGGTTCTTGTTTTACAAACTACAAAACAGCAGTGAGACTCTTCTCTCGCTCAAAAAAACTTGTTCGACTGCTGCTCATCCTCACTTGTCCTACTTCACCGGATGCAGACCCGACGCCATGTAAGTCTGTAATGTGCCGCCGGGCCCCCGGGATGCCGGCTATCAGGCTGTGTATTGATGCTCCTCTCCTGCTGCCGGCCTCCGGGTTGTAGGCGACCCAAGCTGTGTCTTACTATGTTTCTCTCAATAAAGCAGATTTGAACCCCCCCCAAAAAAAAAAAAGTCTAACATATTCAATAGAGACCTAGTCGACCTCAGTCCTACGTCTAAACTATCGTTTATGTTATTCCAATGTGCAGAGCTGTTCTGACCGACTTTTTCGGCCCTCTTTGGAGGGAAGGTGATTGGAGGTGACTTCAGTCTACTATCATTCTAGTGGAAGGATTAGAACAGTAAATAGAGCCTATTCACAAGGCGTGTTGATATAATTCTGTACCCTTTTCTTTAGATCAGGGCTTATAAACTTATGTTAGGGGATAGATTCATTAGTACTAGTGATAATCCGTCCTTTTGTAAGAGTGTTAGTATATTTTCCATGGAGTTATGCTTATTTCAGGCCTTGTAGGCCTCGAACGGGAGAGACTCCATCTTTCTTTCTGCCCCGGCAGCTTGAGATGCTTCTAGGTTAAATGTAATGTTTTAGTTACGAGGTGTTGTTCGCTTGGAGAGAACCGGCTCAGGCTGGCCCTTATCGAAAGACTGTATTTTTCTCCATTCCGAAGACATAACATCAGGCCGGCCGGCTGAGAACGTGTCCTTGGTACGGGAAGGTACAAGAATTTGGTAGGCGGCAGGTTACTGGCCGTAACTTTCCATGAAGGGACAAGCTTCCATATTAGTGAAAGCATGAGGCAGTGAGTCGGTCAGACTGTAGGCGGCAGCTAGTTGTTAGCATTAATGCCATTAATTATTCCAAGGCGGGCAGTCGCCATTTTGAAGTCCAAGAAAGACCGAGAAGCTGATACTCTCTTAGAAAGATTGGAGTTATTCTAGTTGGAGCAGCTGGCGAGCTTTGACATTAAGATCAGAGCATACAGAGTGAAGCAGTTAGTTGAGGGAACGAATACCAGAGTGGCAGAAACTGAGTTATAAGATCGAAGCCGAGAAGTGAAGACGGTCTGTAATTGAGAGGAGGGAGGAGTAGTGCAGAACAGCCAGAGAGAAAGCAGCTGATGAGAGGAAGGTTCCAGTGACTTGGAGGGAAGCGAAGGAGACAGAGCATAGCGGTGCAGACGTGTATCCGTGACTGCAGAGGTGTGACCCTAAGACGAGCCAAGGCACAGACGAGAAGGGAACCCAGATGACTGCTGAGTCCAGACTTCATATTAATAAGGTGACGTCGACCCTTTCTTATTAGCGTGCACACATTCTAACCTTTCATTTTCCTTTGCAGGCTATATGTTATAGCAGTGTTCTTCAAACTGTGGGGCGCGCCCCCCCAGGGGGGCGTGACACCATCTCAGGGGGGGCGCGCTCTCGACCTTCAAATCTTAACTTTGATATCTTTCACAGTCTCCCCCACCCCCGCGTCGTAAGCCTTCAGCCATTTGGAATGAGAATTTGTTAATTGAAGAACTCCGGGAACAGAGGGTTGAGGGGAGGAGGGGTTGGGGGGGGGGAGGGGAAATCATTAGGCACGATGTGCCCATGCTTTTGTCTGCTAAGTAACAGTTCAAGTCCCAGGAGGGGGTTAATTGGAAGAGCGAACTGCTTTAGCTGCAGTGGGAGGCAGGACGTCTCCTTTGCTAAAACCGAAAGCAAAGGACGAGACAGTCCTGACAGTCCTGTACCTTTGCGTTTGATTTCAAAGCAGAGGAGACTCCTTGCCTTCCACTGCAGCTAAAATGACTGTCTGTTCCTTTCTTTCAGTTTTACCAGAGGAGACATCCTGCCTCTGACTGCAGCTGAACTATTTCAGCTCTTCCAATTTAACCCCGTCCGGGGAGGGTTAGCTCTTAGCAGAAAGGAGGCAAAGTTTCTTTAAAAAGTACACAAGCAGGTGCACATCGGCCACAGGGCTAAAAGGGCTTCAAGTTGCAAAAAGAACAAGCATTGGCATAGCCAATAGGTCTCGCACATGAAATTGAGAATCTTGAGATCTCTGTTATAGAGGCTTTAGTGCCTTATTTTACGTCCCAGGAAAGTTCTACACCTGGAGAATGAAAGCCCTGAACTGGAGAGTTGTCCTATTGTCTTATAGTTATCTGACTACTTTCTAAACTGCATGATACACATCTTTTTTTATACATTTTGGTGAATGTAAAAGGTAACTACATCACACCATCTCACTAGGGATACAGCGATCCTGTCCTGAGTTGTTGACATATCTTTATCAAGACCTTGTTTTTGCCCGTAGCACTCAGCAAAAAATGACTATTCGTCTGGCTACAGGCATCAAAAGCAGTGTCTTACCCATTTTCAGAGATTTTCAATATTGCAGTCTAACGTGAAGTATAGGCTTGCAGGTGGTGGGTACCTCACTAATTTTGGGGGGCTTACACTTATTTTTCACCATCAGATTTTGACCCAGCGCAAGAGACAGAAAGACACCACCGAAGCTTCTCTAAAATTACTCATAAAGTGAGCATAAATACGCCATTCGGGGGGCCCGTGATGGAGGCAGCTCTGTTTTTGCCCTGATGGTCTGGAAAACTTCCGAAACAGATTCATGTAAATACCGTTCCAGAAATTTCTGTCAGGTGGTGGGGGGGCCCAACATCTAAAAAAATTCAGCTGGGGGGGCTCAACCTACAAAAGTTTGAAGACCTCTGTGTTATAGTATAGTGTTATATTGTTATTGCTGTTGTTATAAATAAAGTACCCCAGTTCTTAGTGAACCATCATGTGTCTCTTGTTCTTGTATAATAAAGGTAACCTGTTCTTCTAGTCAGGTACTGTTTCACGGCCGGACGTTATCCCCGATCAGGTACATGGTAACTGAATAATGAGGGAGAGAGGAGCCCTTGAAGTAGAGAATAAGTTGTACATCATATAATTAGGCTATTATTGTGTGATCTATAATATCGTAGTATTGTACCTCTAGTAAATAGCGAGAGATTCCCCAACATGAAGAGTTAACGGTATTCATAGGAAAGTGATCGTCGTTGTGAGGCGGCTTTAATGAGAGCACCAGGGGGGATACTGGTGTGGATACCCACAAGATTGTGGCTTGAAAGGAAATAGAGAGGGCATCAGGGGGGATACTGATGCCTGTACCCACAGGATCGTGGCTTAAGCGAGCACTGGTTGCAGTCAGTGTGTAATGGTAAGTAATCAGAACTGCCCTAGGGTAGAATAGTCTGGGTCTAAGTCACCGTGAGACTATATGGTATGAGTGTGGCATTGTAGAAGACTTAGGCATGTACATTGCTAATTCCCCATCCTTGGGTAGGAGACATAGATACCTGTTGTAAATAGGTCCTAAGGAGGGAGGTGGTTACGTTTCGGCTGGGTTGGTGGTGCTCTGGTGAGCTGATTCTATCTGGTCTGAGAATCCGGTCGTTACATCTGGCGTCACGAACTGTTTACGAAGCCTGTGTGTGCTGTATTGTTTTTATCTCGTTGGTTTGTGCTCGGCTCGTGCAAAGTTTCTTTTGTATATTATTTGTTTATAGTTGTATATATCTTTTTGGTTTGTCAAAATGTTTTTACGGAAATCAAAATCTTATTTCAAATTGCCTATTGAAATTCCCGGCTGGGAATCAACGCCTTACGAGGCCTTGGCCCGTGAGTGGGCCGATTCTACTGGTTTGAGTGAGAATTGGAGTTCTTGTTTGGAGCTGGCGGAGCCAGCTAATGTGATTACTTGTTTGCAGAAAGCGCCGGTAGTGAAGGGTGATGAACTTCCTATTTTAGGACGTAGAGGTTGGATTGTTTTAACTGCGTACAGGATTATACATGAGAAATGTTTGAAATTGCAGAAACAATATGTTGACATGGAAGAAAAGTTTGTTGAAGTGCAAAATGCTCATACTCTTTTGCGATGTCAAAATAAATTGCTTGCCGACAAAATTGCTTGCCGACAAACTTGAGACTTATCAGACTATAGCCGAAAGGGCTGCTGTTCGAATTGCGAAATACAAATATAAGAATCGTCGTGGTCGTGTTTGTAAACGGAAGGTGCGTCTGGTCGTGGCGAAAGCCGGACTGGACTGGAACCCTGATGAATGGGACGGTAATATCTGGGACTCGAATGATTCTGGTTCCTCGGCTGAGGAGTCTGACAAGCGCGAGTCTTCTCGCTCCAGTCGTGACTGTAAATCTGCTTCTTGTGACATACATGATGATTCCGTGGTCGCTCTTCTCATTGTACTGATGTTTCTCATTCTGATTGTTCCTCTAAACCTATGGATCGGGCTTCTTCGGATGCTCGTCCGGAGGTTTCTGCGCATCCGGTTTTTCGTCGAAAATTACAACAAGCTCCTGGTAATCCAAATGGTATTCCATTGGATAGTTTGGAAGATTTTACACAACAGGAAGTTAGTGACATTTTGCAACGATTTCGACAACGGCCTGGTGAGGCCTTGCTTATGTGGATGGTGCGCCTTTATGAGTTAGGCGCTGCAGGTATCATGTTAGATGCAGGAGATGCCTTGAAATTTTGTTCTTTGAGTTCCGATTCTACTGTACAAGATCATTTTCGCAATTTTAATGGTGCTGGCCAGATTAGTCTGCTCCAGTTAGCGACTGATGGCTATAATCACAAATACCCTACTGAATCTGATTGGCCTGTGAATGACAAGCCGTGGTACACCTTGCGCGATGCGGCGCAACGACTCAAAGAGGAGGTGATGAAGACTGCGATTTTTCTGAGTACAGCTGATAGATTGTTGGATGGTTTGTTGACATCTTCTGTGCGTAATCGCATCATCCGCTCTTCCCCTGTTTCTTATAAGCAGGTTATGATGACTTTGTTAATCAACCAAACTGGAAATCCTTTGTCTATGGTGCTTGAATCTGTCCGTCAGCTTGGTGAGTTGGGTGACTGGTTTAAACCTGAAAGACAGTCCAGACCTGAGGGTCGTACTGCTGGGGATTATAAGTTCTCTAGACGTGATATGTTTCTTGCACTGTTGGCTGATGGTGTGAAAAAGGAGGACATTGATGGTGAACCTAATAATCGCTTGTGGGACATGTTTCGCAAGCGTGGTTTGGATCGAAAGGAGGGTGCCCGACGTGTGCGAAAGAATGATTGTGATCGTGGATATTCTGATGACAGTGGAGACGACAGACGTCGTGATGATTCTGATCGTCGTGATGAACGACGGTATGAGCGTGATGTGTCCCCTCGGCGTGAAAAAGATAGAGGGCGAGAGGGGGAAAGAGAAAGGGGTAGAGATGACCGTGTTAACAGCAGATATAGAGATGAAAGGGATCAGTCCCCCGAGTTGAGGAGGAGGGAGGATCAACACAGACTTTCCGATCAAAATTCACAGTACCATACAGATGACAGGAATCCATTTCGTCATGGAGATGGATATGAACATGATGTTTTGACACCCAAGAAATATGAGAGCATTTACCCTGGTTTGTCCTGGTTGACAGAACACAGTAAAAATGACTAGGAAATAGGTCAAGCTCCAGTACGCAGGTGGGCTCACAAAGATAATAGACCCTATGTAGATATTGAAATTTTTTGGAAACATCGTAATATCCATAGGGCCTGAGCATTGGTAGATGCGGGAGCGGAGGCCACTCTTATTCATGGAAAATCAAAGAAATTTAAAGGCCAATTTTTCACAATTACTGGTTTAGGTGGAAAGGAAACCCCTGCAGTTCAAACTACACTTGAAATGAAAATAGGTAGAATTCCCCGAAAAGAATATTCTGTATTAGTTGTGCCACTTTTGGAATACATAATTGGAATTGACATTTTGAAAGGAATGACATTGCATTTAGATGACAGCTGTTATCAATTTGGAACTAAACATTATATATCGTCCAGACCTGTACGGGTTGGTCGTTTAAGGATGCCCCCCATAAAAATTCCCCAGGCTACAAAAATTGTCTCTCAAAAGCAGTATCGTATCCCAGGTGGCCATGAAGAAATTAGTGCTACGATTCAGGATTTGGTGGATGCAGGAGTTATAACTCCGGTTACTTCTGCTTGGAACAATCCCGTTTGGCCCGTGCGTAAGAGTGATAATTCTTGGCGCATGACTGTTGATTACCGCGAATTGAATAAACACACACCCCCTTTGACTGTTGCAGTACCAGACATCATTACTTTAATTGAAAGAATTCAAAAGCATCCAGGTACATGGTATGCGTCCATTGATATTGCCAATGCTTTCTTTTCAATTCCGATTGCCCCCGAGTGTCAGGAACAATTCAGTTTTACATGGAATGGACGTCAAATGACGTTTAGAAGTCTTCCCCAAGGCTATGTACATAGTCCTACGATTTGTCACCGGCTGGTGGCGGAACATTTGTCCGAAGTACCTGTACACCCGCAAATTCAGATATGTCACTATATTGACGACATTTTGATTCAAGGTGAGACACAAGACCAAGTCCAGACCCAGTTAGATCAAATCACTGATTGCTTACGTGAAAAAGGTTGGGAAATCAATCCCGATAAATTGCAAGGTCCATCGCAAAATGTAAAATTTTTATGCATCAATTGGCATGAAGGTCACAGAGAGGTGATCCCACAAGTGAAGCAGAAAATTCTTGATTTTGCAGTCCCAAGAAATAGGAAAGAAGCCCAAAGCTTTATTGGCTTATTTGGCTTTTGGCGTCAGCATATTCCACATTTGAGTCAGTTATTGGCCCCTTTATACAGAGTCACTCGTAAAAAGAATGTTTTTGAATGGGGTAAACCACAGCAGGATGCGTTTAATTTGGCAAAAGAAGCGATTCAGTATGCTTTGGATTTATGGCCTGTGTGCGATGGTGATGTGGATTTGAATGTGTCCGTGCAAGGTCTATATGCAAATTGGAGTTTGTGGCAAAAACAAGGCAGAAATAAAGTACCATTAGGTTTTTGGACTAAAAAGTTACCAGATGCTGGTGAGCGCTATACACCGTTTGAGAAACAACTGCTTGCATGTTACTGGGCTCTGGTGGATACCGAGCAACTAACTTTGGGACATGATGTGATTTTGAGACCTGAAATTCCTATTATGCAGTGGGTTTTGAGTTCGCCGAAAACTCATCGAATCGGACATGCTCTAGAGGCGAGTGTGATTAAGTGGAAGTGGTACATACAAGACAGGGCACGTGTGGGACCGAAAGGTGTAGCATCATTACATGAGCAAGTGGCGCAGGCGCCATCGATTGAGACTGGGAGTGATTGCTCCGTACCTATAGTACAGGAATCCCCTGTTAAGTGGGGTAAGCCATTTGATGATCTGTCCGCGGAGGACAGAAACCATGTGTGGTTTACGGATGGTTCAGCGAGGTACATAGGAGAGAAACGGCATTGGAAGGCAGTGTCCTATAATCCCATCACACAAAAATTGCTGAGTACAACTGGTGAGGGAAAGAGCAGTCAATTTGCTGAATTATATGCTGTTTATCAAGTTTTGAAACAAGAGTTACCTGGTACATGTCACATTTTCACTGATTCCTGGTCCACTGCTAATGGACTGGCGGTTTGGTTACCAACTTGGCATTCTCATAATTGGGAACTGCATTCTAAAGAACTGTGGGAAAAAGAATTATGGCAAGAAATTTGGGAAATGCTCCCACAAAGTACTGTTACAATCTTTCATGTGGATGCTCATACACCGATAGACTCCCTTGACAAATTCTTTCATAACATTGCAGATGAGAAATCTAAAATTGCTGAGGCAGTGGTGGACATGCAAGATTCTGATTTGGCGGGATTGGCAAAACGGGCCCACCAGAAAGCAGGACATTTTGGAGAGAGAGCCACTAGCAGGTGGGCCGCCGATCGAGGAATTTATATTCCTTTAAATTTGATCAAAGACACAATATTGCATTGTCCTGTCTGTCAACATTCTAGACAACGAAAAGTACCCCAAATTGTTAAAGGTCATTTACATCGAGGAAAATTGCCCGCTCAAATTTGGCAGATTGATTATATTGGTCCACTCCCTATGAGTAGAAACTGCCAATACGTTTGCACCATTGTTGATACGTATAGTGGCCTTTTAGTGGCCTTTCCCTGTAAGCGAGCTACCCAAGTGAATACCATTAAAACATTGGAATTGATCATGCTCCATTATGGTGTTCCATTTCAAATTCAATCTGATAATGCATCTCATTTTAAGGGAAGATTGGTGCAGGAATTTTGTGTGGAGAATAACATCGAATGGGTGTTTCATATACCATATTATCCACAAGCAGCGGGTCTTATTGAGAGAATGAATGGTTTGCTGAAAGATCAATTACGAAAATTAACTGACAATAAATATAAAAATTGGAGAGATCATTTGTTTCAAGCACTGTTAATTTTGAATAATCGTCCTTTTTTGAATGCTGAATCTCCATGAATGCGTTTATTTCCTCCAGCAATTGATGCAAAGCCAAATTCAATTGGCAATACTGTGATGTACTGGGAAATTTCCCCCGGAGCATTAGCTCCATGCAGAGCAACCCCAGGTTCCGCAGGCTTGGACCTGCATTCCATGAATGACACTGTAATTAAAAGCAAAGATCGAGTTATCATTGAGACTGGTGTTGGTGCTTTTATACCAACTGGAAATTTTGGACTGATTGCCCCTAGATCGGGCCTGGCCTTAAAAGGCATTCAAGTACTCGGAGGAGTCATTGACAGCGACTATCAGGGAGAGATTAAGGTGCTCCTGCTCAATAGCAGTGAGGTTGATTTACCAATTCACAAAACTGACCGAATTGCTCAGTTGCTAATTATGCCTGTTTTCAGGGGTGAGATTCAGAAAGGCACTGCCCCAACTTTGCTAACTGTACGAGGACAAAAATGTTTTGGCTCCACGGATAATCCAGGAGCGAGAGTGTGGGTGCAATCGCCTAAAAATACCCCTGAACAGGCTAAGTTATTGCAACCGGTCATGATAATACAATTCTTGTCATGAGACCAGGGAAAGATAGCTGGGAAGCTGTCCCGGCTGACAAATGTTACTTACGAGAATTAATAATGCCTGTATTTGATTTTCTTTCAGATCATTCTCTGGACTGTTGCTGCAGGATGTGTCGGTGTTGGACTCCTTTTGGTCTGCTACGTCGGGAGAAGAGGGAACCCACAGACTTTGGTTGATTCGATAACCCGAGTACCGCGTTCCTTTGCTGCGTGGGATTCATCATCTAACTTTTGGACTACTTTAGCTAAACGAGTTACCAACTCTCCACATTTTTGCTTAACACCGATGCGTTCGGTGACTGACATTCTAGCGACCTGTTTAGTTGCTGTCCCTGCTTCGTTGTAGACTCTAGCCCATATCTTTAATATATCAAATGCCCGCCCCAGTGTGATCCTTGGAGATTTTGCAACCCACAAATATTGTCCTTTGTGTACTGTACTTTTAGATCCAATACCACCGATTCATTCCCAAATAACCACATATAATATCACCCAAGGAGACTTGTGTTTTTTCCTTACCTGTGACCCCAATGCAATTACTGAATGTGTGCGTTTAAAGTTGAAAGCAGCAACTTCCTTTTCAGCTCATGAACGAACTTTATGTTCCGGAAGACCCCCAAAATCATGTACTTCTGTTAGAAACAATATGACCTGTAAGAGTTTAGTAGTTACCCCTAGTCATTATCGTACAATGTTGTTACCTTCTGGATGGCTTTTCTCTTGTGGCAATACCTCCTGGCCCTACATTCCTGCAAACATTTCTGGAGGACCTTGTGCCATCACTAGACTGAGCCTATTGATGTTTTCTTCACATCCTAATACATATTCCCGTGTTGTTCGTGATGCTGTAATGTTACATGAAGACTGTGATTCTTCACTACATTTATATTCCAAATCCGAATACCTTAGTTTAGCTTTTTCAATTATTGGTGTTCCAGCCTTAGCTGTCTATAACGCCAAATCCATCTGGAAGATGGCCTGCTGGATGGTCAAATCCATAAACCACACTTCCACAATTCTATCTGACATGTTATTAGACGCCCAGGGTGAACGCAGAGCTATCTTGCAGAACCGGGCTGCCATTGACTATCTTTTGCTCAAACATGGACATGACTGTTCTGACTTTGAGGGCCTTTGTATCGGATCATACTAGATCCATTCAGGCTCATATTGACAAACTTCATGACTTGACTGAAGAAGTTAGAAAACACATTGACCAGGGCTGGTTTGACTGGCTCTTCAATTGGTTACCTGACTTACATTCTTTACGACAAATATTAGGGGGTATTATGATTACTATTAGCATTTTAGTAGCTATTTGCTGCTTTATTCAGTGCATTCCTTCCTTACTCCAATACTGTAGATGTGGCACAAGAAATAGATCAGTTAGTTTTGTTTCATATTATTCCTCTACAGATGTTAGTTCCATTTAACAAATGATTAATAGCCTGAAGTCAAGGGTGAAGTGTTCTGACCGACTTTTTCGGCCCTCTTTGGAGGGAAGGTGATTGGAGGTGACTTCAGTCTACTATCATTCTAGTGGAAGGATTAGAACCGTAAATAGAGCCTATTCACAAGGCGTGTTGATATAATTCCATACCCTTTTCTTTAGATCAGGGCTTATAAACTTATGTTAGGGGATAGATTCATTAGTACTAGTGATAATCTGTCCTTTTTTAAGAGTGTTAGTATATTTTCCATGGAGTTATGCTTATTTCGGGCCTTGTAGGCCTCGAACGGGAGAGACTCCATCTTTCTTTCTGCCCCGGCAGCTTGAGATGCTTCTAGGTTAAATGTAATGTTTTAGTTACGAGGTGTTGTTCGCTTGGAGAGAACCGGCTCAGGCTGGCCCTTATCGAAAGACTGTATTTTTCTCCATTCCGAAGACATAACATCAGGCCGGCCGGCTGAGAACGTGTCCTTGGTACGGGGAGGTACAAGAATTTGGTGGGCGGCAGGTTACTGGCCGTAACTTTCCGTGAAGGGACAAGCTTCCATATTAGTGAAAGCATGAGGCAGTGAGTCGGTCAGTCTGTAGGCGGCAGCTAGTTGTTAGCATCAATGCCATTAATTATTCCAAGGCGGGCAGTCGCCATTTTGAAGTCCGAGAAAGACCGAGAAGCTGATACTCTCTTAGAAAGATTGAAGTTATTCTAGTTGGAGCAGCTGGCGAGCTTTGACATTAAGATCAGAGCATACAGAGTGAAGCAGTTAGTTGAGGGAACGAATACCAGAGTGGCAGAAACTGAGTTATAAGATCGAAGCCGAGAAGTGAAGACGGTCCGTGATTGAGAGGAGAGAGGAGTAGTGCAGAACAGCCAGAGAGAAAGCAGCTGATGAGAGGAAGGTTCCAGTGACTTGGAGGGAAGCGAAGGAGACAGAGCATAGCGGTGCAGACGTGTATCCGTGACTGCAGAGGTGTGACCCTAAGACGAGCCAAGGCACAGACGAGAAGGGAACCCAGATGACTGCTGAGTCCAGACTTCATATTAATAAGGTGACGTCGACCCTTTCTTATTAGCGTGCACACATTCTAACCTTTCATTTTCCTTTGCAGACTATATGTTATAGTATAGTGTTACATTGTTATTGCTGTTGTTATAAATAAAGTACCCCAGTTCTTAGTGAACCATCATGTGTCTCTTGTTCTTGTATAATAAAGGTAACCTGTTCTTCTAGTCAGGTACTGTTTCACGAACGGACGTTATCCCCGATCAGGTAAATGGTAACTGAATAATGAGGGAGAGAGGAGCCCTTGAAGTAGAGAATAAGTTGTACATCATATAATTCGGCTATTATTGTGTGATCTATAATATCGTAGTATTGTACCTCTAGTAAATAGCGAGAGATTCCCCAACATGAAGAGTTAAAGGTATTCATAGGAAAGTGATCGTTGTTGTGAGGCGGCGTTAATGAGAGCACCAGGGGGGATACTGGTGTGTACATCCACAGGATTGTGGCTTGTGATGTAAGTAAGAGAGCACCAGGGGGGATACTGGTGTGGATACCCACAAGATTGTGGCTTGAAAGGAAATAGAGAGGGCATCAGGGGGGATACTGATGCCTGTACCCACAGGATCGTGGCTTAAGCGAGCACTGGTTGCAGTCAGTGTGTAATGGTAAGTAATCAGAACTGCCCTAGGGTAGAATAGTCTGGGTCTAAGTCACCGTGAGACTATATGGTATGAGTGTGGCATTGTAGAAGACTTAGGCATGTACATTGGTAATTCCCCATCCTTGGGTAGGAGACATAGATACCTGTTGTAAATAGGTCCTAAGGAGGGAGGTGGTTACGTTTCGGCTGGGTTGGTGGTGCTCTGGTGAGCTGATTCTATCTGGTCTGAGATTCCGGTCGTTACAAGAGCCTATTGGGAAAATAGGAACTACACTACAAAGTAAGAGAGAAGAGAGAATGATTGGAGTGGAAGAAAGGGGGAAGCCAATCAAAGATAAAGAAAAGGTAGGTGCCATGTAGGTTGGAGAAGGGAAGGCAAAAGCAATAGCAGGGGAAGGGAAGGAATGTGAATAGGAGAAAACGGGGGAAACATACAGTGTAAGGAAAGGAGAACAAGAAGGGAGGAAGGAAATGGAAAGAATATTGATGGGAGACAAAAAATGAAGTGGAGGAGAGGGAAGAAGAAAGGAGGACAGGAATGCGTAAATGGGTGAAAATCAAAGGGAAGTTAAAGGGTAAAAGACAGGAAGTGAGGGAAGGAAATTAAAGGGACAAGAAAGGAAGAACAGTGGAGGAAAGGAAAAGGTAGGAAAAGGAAAGAAGAAGATAGGGTATGAGAACAAAAAGGTGGAAGGAAAGCAATGAAAAGGAAGAGAACAGAACATAATACAAGGGAAGGCAACAGAAGAGAATGATTAGAGAGAGGAGGCTATGGAAGTGACGAGGTCAGGAAAGGAGAGTGAAGAAAATTAAAAAGGAAAGAAGGGAAAGAAATCAAGAAATGCTAGAAAGCCAAGGAGTTGGGAGAGGGCAAGGAAAGGCAAGGAAAGCAAAGGAGTGGATTGGTACAGTAGAAGAAAATGAAAAAAGAAAAGAAGAAGTGGAATGGAAAGCAAGGTTGGAGGAAGAAAGAGAATAATGGGAGACCACATGAGGGAGGGGAGATGAGTGAGTGGAGTGGAGAGGGCTGGGTAGGAAAGATGGGGAAAGAATATAGAAGTAGAGGGGAGGAAAGGAATCATCACAGAAAGGAGAGGAAAGGTAAGGCGAGGGAAATTAATAAAATGGAAGGATTTTTTTAAACAGATTTTATTTAGTTTCATATGCAAGTTAGACATGCAGTACTACTGAAATGCTTTATGACAGAATAGGAAACTTTGGCATAGTAAACAATGCAATCTGTCATTATGAAAACTAGGAAGAAAAAACAACTTTAATCAATCAACCCCTCTCCCTCCCCTTCCCCAGGTCAGTACACCACATCTCAGACAGTATCTAGGTTGGTACATAAGAAAAGGAAATAGCCTTTAGGCCAGGGGGTGCCACATCGTGTAGGTAACGCTGGTGGGCCTCATGGGCAATAAAGGTAGGTATTGTGCAAAGGGCTGTTGTATTTGGAACATATAAGTCATCTCGGTGGCTCCACAGGGGAGCCCGCCGGCGAGTTCCACTCTGGATTGGTCAGATCATCAACCAGTACACCCGAGACAAGGGCTCTGTCCATGCTACCTATGCCCCTTCAGGCCTCCCTCAGGAGAATCCTTCCCTCGCAGTCCAACCATTTTATCAGCTCCCTCTTACATATTGTCAGTTGTGGACCCCTCATTGCCTTCCAATTCAGCGCTATCTCGCTCTTGGCAACGATATATGCTAAGTCCTGAACCTCCCAGTTATCTTGGTCTTTGCAGGGTGGGGGAACCAACCTAGCAGGCAGTGCTCCGGGGTTCGTGGGATCTCCCTCCCAATGCACTCTCCGATCGTCTGTGTTACTCCCTCCGAGAAATGGTGTAGTGCAGGGCACGCCCAGAACATGTGTAACATATGGGCTCTATCATCGCCACATTTAGGGCATGCTGCGTCTGGTATATGGAAGTATCTGTCTATACGCTCAGGTGTCATGTATGCCTGGTATAGTATGTAGTAATTGGTAATTGATAAGTTTAAACCGTGCATTTCTAGAGACTTTTGGTATTTGTTCTAGTATCTTGTCCTAGTCATTCTGCTCAATAGGAGTGTCAAGCTCCTCCTTCCACTTAGTCCTCAGTGCGTCCAAAGGTAGTTGTTGGTCCATCTGCAGTGCCCTATAGAGGCAGGAGACTGTCCGAACAACCCCTGCCAAGAGCGCTATATATTGACAGCTCTGGGACGTCACAGGTTCCGAGGATCTCTTTCCTCAGTGCTTCCTAATCGCCAATATCATTGCCCTGTGAAGCAGGAAATGCCTCTGTGGCAAGTCATATTGCACTCTGAGGTACTCAAACGGGAACATCTCCGAATTATTATATAGGTTTCCCACCTTCGGCAGCCCCATCTCCACCCATTGGTCCAGGCACGCCAGCTTCCCCCATGTGGGAGTACATTCAGGAAGTCCATGGGCAGCTCAGACGAGTATGGGGTCTTAATGTGCATTCTTTGCAAGCCTCTATTCCAGCACTTCGTCATGATGTGCAACTCATGCGGGTCATTCGTATTAGAGTGCCTCACTCTAAAGAGGACACCAAGCAGCTCGGAAAGCGGTGGCACAAAAGGGCCCGGGAGCCGATCTGGGTTGCGAGTGTGCTAATGTCCTGAATCAGCCACTGCATTATGGCCACAATGTAATAGAGCTCAAAATCGGTAAATGCCAGCCCTCTCTCCTCCGTCGGGTGCTGCATTATGGTCAACGCCATCCTCCATGTTCCCGAGCCCCAGATGAACTCTGTGCACATGTGGCCCGATTCACAGAACTAACTTAAGACAACATTCTAAACTTACTACCATTTTGGTTTTCACAGAAGGCACTTACTCATATCGGTATTCACAGAAGTTAGGAGTCCTAACTTTAGGACTCCTAAATGCCTTCTGTGAATGCCGAAAGTCTTAAAGTTAGGATTGTTCTCAGTTGAGGAGTTCTAAAGTTAGGAGTCCTAACTTTACTACTCCTAAACTGAGAAAAATCCTACCTTTAAGACTTTCGGTATCACAGAAGGCATTTAGGAGTCCTAAAGTTAGGACTCCTAACTTCTGTGAATACCGAAATGAGTAAGTGCCTTCTGTGAATACCAAAATGAGTAAATGCCTTCTGTGAATACCAAAATGGTTATAAGTTTAGGATTTTGTCTTAAGTTAGTTCTGTGAATCGGGCCCATGGTTTTCAGGTCCCTGAACTGTGTCCTCGGGATCCACAGCGGCAGCGTGGAGAAAAAAATAAAGAAGTCGAGGAAGGGCCACAATCTTTAGAAGAGCTCTTCTCCCGACAACAGAGAGTTGAAGGGTCCCCCAGAAATTCATTGAAGCTCTCAGAGAACCAATTGCTCACCCTATATTGCCATCCAATAGATCATCCTTGTCGTGATCAATCTTGACCCCCAAGTAAGGCAGACATCGAGGCTTCCATTATACTCTGGATCCGTGCATTGTGGGGTCCTCCCTCTGCGTCATGGGGAAAAATCTGGATTTCTGACAATTAACCGCAGCCCAGATAGGAGGCCAAATTCCTCCAGCATAGTTCTGCCCCCCCTCAGGTCCTTTCCGGTATTGCACAAGAATAGCAATAGGTTTTCTGCATACAGTGCTATCTTGTGGCAGCGTCTCTGAATCCCCTAAATGCCTCACCAGTCTGTGCATACGGCACTACGGGCTCCATGGCGATGGCGAAAAGCAGCAGAGACCAAGGCAACCCCTGGTGTGTCCCTCGTTCCACCACGCAGCTCACTGATATAGTCCTGTCGGTGCGCACTCCAGCTGTCAGAATTGTATATAACTGTTGCGTCCAAGCTACCAAATGCTATCCCAGTCCCATGTGCAACATTAACTCATAGAGGTAGTGCCATTCGAGACTGTCAAACGCCTTCTCTATGTAAATGGCAAATACCGCTGCGTCCTCTTAAGAATAATCAGCAGCCTAGATAATCACCGGTAGGCGTCTAATATTAGTCGCCGTGTTATGACTCAGGATGAATCCCGTTTGATCTGAATGGATCAAGGTCGTAATTTGAGATAACAGGCCAGTTGCCAAAATCTTACTCAGGATCTTGTAGTCGACATTCAACATCGACAACGGTCTATATGCTGAGCGATCATGCAAGTGTTTTCCCGGTTTCAAGATAGGGACAAAAATTGCCTCCCTGATAGGTTCTGGCAGGAGACCCGTGGCACTGGCCACAGTGTACAGCTCGGCCAATTTAGGTGCCAGTTCTTGAGAGTAGGTGGTGTAAAATTCCACTGGGAAAGCATCCGCTCCTGAGGTCCTATTTTGCGCTATATGTTTAATAGCGCTTGTTATTTCCTGTGGAGAGATACCATCTCCGAAGGCTCTCGTCTGCTCCTCCTCCAGGCGCGGCATAAGAATCGCTCTCAGAAAAGCTTGCAATGCCACTGTATCGCTTGGTGTCACACTTGTGTATAATGTCAAGTAGTATCTGGCAGATATATTATTGATACCTTCTTAGGAGTATATTCTCTAACCCTCTTCGTCCTTCAGGTGCAATATGGTTGATTCCCTCTTGGACGGGTTAGCTAACCAGGTCACCCGAGATCCGGATTTATCCCTTTCAGCATGGGTCCTATCCAAGTACTGCTTATGGTTGAAACCTCTTAGACGTTAGACCTGGGTTGCTACTTCCTTTCTTGCTTCAAGGAGCGCCGTCTGTAATTCCAGTCGCTCCGGGCATTGTAGTTCAATGCCTTTAAGTGCCTCTTCAGCTGTCTGGATCTCACTCATCAGGGTATGGCGTACTCTTGCCGCGGCTAGACAATGACCTGGAAGCTCGACTTTAAAGGCATCCCATTCCACCTGCGGAGCCGCAGTACCAGCATTATCATAAAAAAATCAGATTATCGTCTATCGTGTCATCTCACGAGAGGCTTGGTCCTCTGAGGCTTCCGGTTTGTGTCTCCACGTGGGGATAGACGGAAGACGTTGAACCCAGCGCATTCGAATAAGGATGGGATTATGGTATGATATAGTATGGACCAAGGTTTCAATTGTCAGCACAAGGCTATGTAATCCTGGGGTACACAAGAAAACATCCAATCGAACGTGCACCTCGTGGAGCCCTGAAAAGAAGGAATAATCCTTCCTTGCCAGATTCATCTTCCTCTACAAGTCTGTTGTGGAAATTAGCAAAATTAATGTACCTAAGCGGCGTTCATTTGCCTTTTCCCATTCCCCTCCCTGTAAGCACCATGAATACCGTGAAATATTGACCGCATCATTCCGCCAGTAAAAGTCTGTGCCCATATGTACATGACAGCCATTTTAGGCACCATGACCTTTTTGCCCGCTCATTGGAATCCCCGGCTTCCCTCCTGCGCGTATTTGGACACCCCCCCCTCTCACATGCATAGACTATAACACCCACTCCCTCTGCGTGACCCTGCTCTGAAAAGCAACCCTCCTGCTTTGACCCACGCATACCCCCCCATTTCCTCTCGAAGAAGCATCCTTCACCTCAGCTGACATAACCCCCCCCCAGCTGTACCTGACTGCCCCCGTTCTCTCATGTACGGGTCATAAGACCTCTCTCTCTGTGCAACTCTGTCCCTGGGCATCACACCTCGTGCCTGACCATCACCTCCCTTCTTCCTATGAATACCCCTCCCTTGATGACTCCTCCACTGAGCCCGATTGTCCGCACGGACCACTGGTCATCTCTTTCGCCTGAGGATACAGTTCATTGCCCACCACTGTATGCACTTGTCCCTCTTCAAAAGAGCTACTATTGATCATGACCTCCCCACCCCTCCGAGAATCGATCAGGCGCACACATTCCAAAGAAATCAGCGGAACACTCAGCTGAGCAATAGCCCCCTCCCATTGTATGGTGTGAGGACCTGTACTGTAGCCACGTGTTGGATTGCGCTAGAACGGGGAGGGGTCGGGGATGTCTTTTCCTTGCTTCACAATGTTATTATTGTAATAAGGAATGTTTGTGATGTATGAAAGGCGATGTCTCAGAGAACTTGTTAGAGCACCTCCCGAAAGACACTGTGTTTTGTGTCCGAAATGACAGGCTCTCCTCATGAGAAATAAAACTCTGTTCTTGTGTTCCTACTTCCAGCGCCCGTCTCTTTATTTGGTAACTATTCAGAATGGGAACTAAGAGGCGTCTTGAGCTAGCAGCCTGGGCATCGGTTGTAAATTGGGCTGACTTTCCACAATTGGCGTCCCAACGCGGGGTCCATCAGTGACATAAGGTCCAGTAAGAGAGATCCAGACGATGAGGTGAACATCTAAATGATTGGAGTATACCTGCCTTGAGAGGGCCCTCGTCCGGCTGCCGATTGAATGAACTTCACCGATTCTGAACGGACCTCTCTCTCGAGTGACCTATTGTCCTGACTGGAATCCCACAGGAATGCTGCATGGAGTAAGAGAACGATCGGGCGCTGGAGGAGGAAGACGAAGAACTGTCCACATGGTCCGGTCCGGGTAAGATTAAGTAGGGCGTTTTTACGCCTGATTGGTAGGATGGTTTTATCCATCTGATTGATTGATTGATTGTATCGGAATCGGTATTTAAATACTGATATTGTTTGTTTATTGGTTCATTTAGCTTTGGTTGCTACTTGAAATATTGGTTCTCTTCTTGAGAACGAGACATTCTCTGTTTGCAAACAGCGGCGAATAGGAACGTTCGTCTCTCTTTGCAGATAGAGAAGGGTAGGTAATGCCCCTTTATGATTCGTCATGCCTACCTTTCTCCCCACTGATTGTTTGATATCGATTTATATCGATTGTTGCTCTTTGAGATCTTCCCTGTCTACAAACAGAGAAGAATAGGAATATTCTGTCTCCTTTTGCAGATAGCGAAGGGCAGGTAATGCAGACGTTTGTCCCCGTTGTAATCCGTCATGCCTGTTTTTCTCCCCACTGATTGATTGATTGACTGGACATTTATTGTTCAAGGAATTGTTCGTTTGAGGTATTTTCTGTTTGCAAATAACGTGGAATAGAAATATTCTGTCTAGTCTTTGCAGATAGAGAAGGGTAGGTAATGCCCCTTTATGATTCGTCAGGCCTACTCACTCCCCACTGATTGATTATTTATTGGAGGTAGACCATCTGGTCCGTCCAGGTGGATACCCTAACGAAGGGACCTGTGCTCCACACTCATTGGAGGTGATCATCCGGTCCGTCCAGGTACCTTAATGAAAGGACATATGCTCCCCACTGATTGATAATCTAGTTCCACCCGGACCATTTATTGGAGGTAACTCATCTGGTCCGTCCAGGAGTACCCCTAATGAAAGGACATATAAAAATATGAAGTGATCACCGTACCCTGTTAACAGAAACTTTAGCATGAAACAAACTGGAAAGGAAGGAAAAACAAACTAAAAAGAGAAAAAGAGGAAAGACATAGGAAAACAAAATCAGCAGGCCACTGATTAACTTTTATTTAAATAACGAACAAAGAAACGATAACAATACGTAATGATAAAACCTATTATTGTCCTAGAAACAAGAAACGTTAGAAATAAGCCCATAATAAGAATCCAGAGAACAGTAAGAAAAACCAAGCGTGACATTGCAACGGCCACGAGGCAACGAGGCTTCATCGCCCCTCACTGCCCCAAACGTGCCTGTCCCACCGCCTGCCACGCCCAAATAACGGCAAAATGGGAAAGATACAAGTCACCAGACATCCGCCCCCTTTTTTTGGAAACTTCCAAAATGAAACAGGCTTACGGCCACGCCCAACAGGAAACAGCATCCAGGAGATCATCACGTAGGGTGTAGCCGGAGGAGAGGCCGAGGCCGAGGCCAGCGGAACCCGGCCAGGGGGATTGCTACGACAACACAGGAGAGTTGCAGGGGGGGGAATGTCTGTGTCCTCGACCCTTCTCTCTCTCTCCCAGTCCGGCCAGAGGCCGAGGCCAACGGGGTCCGGCCGCGGTAACACTGGAGAGTTGCAGGTAGCCCCTTCAGCGATAACACTGGAGAGTTGCAGGTAGCCCCTTCTGCGACAACGCTGGAGGGTTGCACATGGCGGCACTTCTTCTTTCTTCTATGATGGCCGTGACAACGGAGGGGGGGGATGTCTTGCCACAGCCACCGACCCCCCCCTCCCCCTCGCATCACCTGGTCTGCCGGTCTGGCCGCTACGAAAGGTCCAGGGAAAACAGTGCCTTGCAGGCCACCAAGGGGGGGGATGTCTTGCTGCCTCCGACCCCCCCCCCATCTTCATTGCCTGGTACGGCCATACCAAAGTGGTGGAGCCAAGAAACGGCGCGGGGTCGCTGGAAGGGGGAGGCGGCGCGAACGAGCCTCCCCCACCCCCCCTCCAGGTGGAGGCTTCCAGCGACACCCCAGCGCTCCTGCTCAAAGAGGGTCCATATCAAAAAAGGTGGGTTTTTGCCCAGAACTGACGCGCGCCCTGTGCTCCTCGACCTTGAAGATTCTAAAAGAGCCGGGGGGGGGGCGACCTCTCCACGAGGCGCCCCCCCGCCCCCGTCCTCCGATGGAGCCACGAGACGTCGGCGCACTCCTGCCAGCGCCAGCCTCAGTTTGGAAATGACTAAAAATCCTGCAAAGATACAGATTTGTTCAGTTCCGGTGGAACACCAGAATGACCCGGTAGGAAAGATTGTTGCCTCCCTCCCCACTTTTGACTGATGGCTCATATCGCTAGTCTGTTACCCTATTACGAAAAACTTTTTGAACTGCCAAAAGAAGGTTCTGGTCCAACCACGAGTCAGTAGAGACAATCTGACTGTACTGGGACTTGCCTGACCTCGCCCAAAATGGCGCCGATACAAAATGAAACTTTCAACTCCTTGTTGTACCCTGATCGCTCAAGCCTTGATGTTCTGAGATATGTATGTAGTTTTTGGACAAAGAAAGTAGATAAGATGGATGTTGATAATGTGTTCAGAAAAGGAATTGATATAGGATGGATATTGATAATTTGTTGGGACAATGAACTGATATAGGGGTGGGTGCTAATTATGTGGATGGATAATGAACAGATATGAGATGGGTATTGATCATGTATTTCAACAATGAATTCAGCATAAGATGAATACTCTTTACGTGATTTTTCAATGGATTGATGCACGATAGGTATTGAGTGAATAGTTGGACAATGAAATGATGCAAAGTTTGAAACCAATGGTTATTTGAAAGTTCGAATTTTCAACATTTATGATGCTTGCTCCCAATGAATTTCGATACGATTTTATTACGCTGCTGCACTTTATATTATGAAATAGATGGCCACCGACTTCGTTCCTCTTATGCACAGTCCCAGTCTGCTCCGTAGCCGGCCCACTGGGTTGTAGGCCCGTATTTGTGCGCCAACATTTTTATTAAAGGGTTTTTGAACACGCAAATATAATTGTAGCGTTTGGATTGATAAGTTTCGAAATGTATGGCTACTGTCACCGATATAAGTAAAATACATGCAGCATGACTAAGGTTGAAGGTTAAAAAAAAAAAGGCCCGATACTTAGCAGCTACATTATGTGTCACAGGCAGCCGGAAAAGTGTTTTAGATGCCCTTAAGCGATATCGAAGAAATGCCACCTGACCACCACCCTTGCACATGACCTAAAAGGCCACGATCAAGTGATTCATGTAGATACGCAGACCATCGATGATTATCTATCTAACAATGCTGGTCCCTCTGGGCTTAAAACGCCGAGATGGTAGAGAATGCACCCCGTGGAGATGGGTCGAGTATGTGGTAGGTAAAAACATTTTTGGATTATTGCGCGCTGATGTGTTTTGAATGCTGCCCCCACCCCCTTCTTTCTCCTCCCTTCTGCAGGTCACGCCGGAACATCGGCTGAAGTATGGAAGAGCGATGCTCGAGCGACCGACAGAAGGGGAAAAAGGGGATCTGAGCATAGTACTTATGCTAACGAGCTTTGAAAGGCGTAGACTTAGATATGACTGTTCCTCCTTAGAACGTAGCGACTGGGAGGATGGACTGACATAGAAACTTGATGGGTTAGTACTGTATGACAGAATTTGACTCGAACCAGCACGCCAGATAGTGCAACTATGACGTTTTACTAGATAGGGAAAGGACAAGGAAAGTTCCGGGGTAAGGTTTACCTAGGCACCACCCGTCTGGAAAAGTAGGAATGATGTTGATGTTCAAAAATGTACCACCTCCTTCTCGCACTCTTATAGATATAGCCAAGCTGTCCGACTGTTCTCCCGATTAATGCCCTCCGTTGCCTCAGCCTGGAAAACTTCTTGCCAAAAGAAGAAACAAAAAGGAGTGGTTCAAGATCCAACCGTGGGCAATAGCCCGACCAGGTTAATTCCTGACCAACTGACCGAGGTGTAAGTATTAGCGATCGAGAACGCTCGCAAAGATAGCGAACGAAAGGAAAAGGAGGAAAAGGTAAAAAGAGCTCAGCACGTAGACAAATAGGATACTAAAGATACGCAGCATGCAGAAAGAGATCTTTTTGGCCAATAACTGTTTTATGTTTTGTCATGAACATTTTTTTTTTTTTGTATGTACTACATGTACTGTCTTCCTTTGACTGAGTTTTGTGTGTATGTAATGTATGGGTTTATGTCTCCCCTCTGTTCGCGTCTCTGTGTTACCTGACCCCTGCTGTTCTGTGTTGTGAGCACACTAAATGACCCATTACTGTACACGTCTCTCTCTCTCTCTCTCTCTCTCTCTCTCTCTCTCTCTCTCTCTCCCTCTCTATCTCCCTATCTCTCTCTCTCTCTCTACATGTCATACGTATACCGAATGGCTCGTTTAGGTTGCGGACGACTCTCACTCTCTATGAGAGTCTCCCTATTCCCTCTTCCCTTTCGTGGTAAAATTGTGCCCCGTCGGCACCAGCCTAATTGGGTTCCTTTTTCTGAACGCAAAGGTGTTCAGCAAAATTGACAGAAACTAAAACGATTGTGACTTGCCATATTACTACCTCTCCTTGCTGCAAAATAAATGAACTTGAATTGGCTAAGAAAGAAAGGGCAGGTAAGACGACTGATATCCCCCAATCTGGCTTTTTATAGGGGGGACTACATGTCAATGGCTTCCTATTCTTCAGTTCGTTAGAAATACGATCCCCAATGCCCAGATTGATCCCCAATGTCCAGGTTGCCCCACCCTTATGTACTCAAGCGCGAATGTTCAAAGCGTCCCCGCTTCTCCCATTGACCCCTGCACCATATCAGAACTGATGGCCTTGATTAACTGTCGCTCCTCGATGAAAGTCTGTCTCACCCCCGCCCTGTTTGAAAGGGTTAACCCACTCTGAAGGGAAATGTTAGACTGTTAAGGCTCGGGTTAGAAAGACAAGTCTCCGCTGGAGGTTCTGAAATGTTGAATTTGATGAAATGCGCAGTTGATAGGAGTCTGATTTCTCTCCATTTGTGTCATGAATAGAGGATGAATAAACTTGGCATGAACTCAGTAGGAATGCCGACATGTACACTGCATGGTAATAGACTTCTGACTGTGACCGATGAGCGTATCTCCCAAGTGCGTAGGATTGAAGGAGGAATTCACATGCATAAATGTCTTCTCCTGCCAGTTCTCTAAAGCTTGTTGTACCTATTCAAAGATATACGATCACCGGAGGAGAAGGGTCGGACGTGACGTACAGCCTGGCTGCAGATCTTGAGACACATGTGACCTCGACCAAAGGAGGAGCTGCAGAGCAACAAGATACGGGACGAGACAACAATTTCAAATGTGGAAAATGAAACTTGACGGGCTGCCCTGAAGCCCTCAGTCTGCTAACCCACGTGTGCCTGAAGTCTTCGTCCCCTTTTTGGGCCCGATTGATGGGCCTGCCTGCTCGTTATCCTTTGCTCCCTTGGTCCCTTGGAAGTGTCCGAAAAGATCTGATCCCACTCCGCCCTCTCTTCCCTCGACTATCCAACAACCCCCTCTTTTTCCACATGACTTTTTGACTCAGAAAGAAGAAACAGCATTTAGGTGGAAATGAGGTTTGCAAACGGAAGTAAAAAGAAATATAGGTGCCGAGCATAAGGCACCACCAAAAGGATTGGTTAAGGGAACAGGACTGTGGTCTAACAGCAGAGGACTGACCGCACCCTGCAACGCGTAAGGATAGATCCGAGCTGGACCTATAGCTCCACTGCCGGTGCTCAACAGCGCCAACGAAAAGATACGGACAAGAGCCTACCAGTGATGGCTCGCTGCTAAAAAGACACTGTGACGAAGATATATTGGACTGAATTCCTCCCTCAACCACTTGGTATTGTTTTCAAAATGTTTGTCGGTCACCTTTAGAGCTGTATGAGAAAGTCAGAAGCATTTATACTGTGTAGTATGCTGCACCCTAGGCTTGTAGTAACCCAACAAATGTAAATTTCTATGTATTACATTCTGCCAATCACATCGACTGCTCATGATTATATGCAATCTGCTAGTGTTGATAAGTTTTCATCAACCATACATGTTTATATGTACCCCCGTTAATTAGGAAATGAACTAGCTTATGGTAAAAGCGGCGACTGTGGAAATTAGCAAAATTAATGTACCAAAGCGGCGTTCATTTGCCTTTTCCCATTCCCCTCCCTGTAAGCACCATGAATACCGTGAAATATTGACCGCATCATTCCGCCAGTAAAAGTCCGTGCCCATATGTACATGACAGCCATTTTAGGCACCATGGCCTTTTTGCCCGCTCATTGGAATCCCCGGCTTCCCTCCTGCGCGTATTTGGACACCCCCCCATCTCGCACATGCATAGACCATAACACCCACTCCCTCTGTGCGACCCTGCTCTGAAAAGCAACCCTCCTGCTTTGACCCACGCATACCCCCCCATTTCCTCTCGAAGAAGCATCCTTCGCCTCAGCTGACATAACCCCCCCCAGCTGTACCTGACTGCCCCCGTTCTCTCATGTACGGGTCATAAGACCTCTCTCTCTGTGTGACTCTGTCCCTGGGCATCACACCTAGTGCCTGACCATCACCTCCCTTCTTCCTATGAATACCCCTCCCTTGATGACCCCTCCACTGAGCCCGATTGTCCGCACGGACCACTGGTCATCTCTTTCGCCTGAGGATACAGTTCATTGCCCACCACTGTATGCACTCGTCCCTCTTCAAAAGAGCTACTATTGATCATGACCTCCCCACCCCTCCGAGAATCGATCAGGCGCACACATTCCAAAGAAATCAGCGGAACACTCAGCTGAGCAATAGCCCCCTCCCATTGTATGGTGTGAGGACCTGTACTGTAGCCACGTGTTGGATTGCGCTAGAACGGGGAGGGGTCGGGGATGTCTTTTCCTTGCTTCACAATGTTATTATTGTAATAAGGAATGTTTGTGATGTATAAAAGGCGATGTCTCAGAGAACTTGTTAGAGCACCTCCCGAAAGACACTGTGTTTTGTGTCCGAAATGACAGGCTCTCCTCATGAGAAATAAAACACTGTTCTTGTGTTCCTACTTCCAGCGCCCGTCTCTTTATTTGATAACTATTCAGAATGGGAACTAAGAGGCGTCTTGAGCTAGCAGCCTGGGCATCGGTTGTAAATTGGGCTGACTTTCCACACTGTCAGTCTCCAAAGTTGTCGTCATTCTCTAAAGGCACATGCTGTGCACACTGTCTGGGAATCCCGCAGTGGGGTGTTTGAGCGGCCCATGTGAACGTCCACCATGTAATTAAAGTCACCCCCTATGATCGTCGATGAAGTTAGGCAGGGTACCAGTCATCTGGACAGGTTCGCTAGGAACGTACCCTGATCTACATTCAGTTCATATACATTCATCAATTAAATGTCCTGTCCTCCCAGCCGACAATGTACCATTAGGAATCTGCCCTCATGGTCCCCCATTTGATCGACCAGCTGGAAGGGAACCCCTGCTCTGATCCAGATGAGGAACCCCGGGCATATGCTGCAAATGTAAAGTTTGCCTGACCTCGCCACCTACGCTGCAGTGCAGTTCCTTCCTTGGCAGCCAGATTCATCTCTTGCAAGCAGGCTATATGAACACCCCTCCTATTCAGGAAAGAGGTCACCTTATATCTCTTGGCCATAAATTGCATCCATCGGTTATTCCAGGAGAGAAGATTATACTTTAGGGGGTCTGCCATAGTCTAGGCCGCATCTCCCAGCATCCAGAGGAACTCTCCCCCCATGACTCTTCACCCTGACCCAACATGCCCATTAAATGAAAACATTTGCAGTGATGTGCAATCTCAACAACCCCAACTTTCAACTTTTCAGTCTCGTAACAAACACCCCAGCTGGGCCCAGGACAAGTAGATAAGTATTCCCCATCCAAACAGTCACTAGAAGTGAATACATTTGAGAGAGGTCACCCATGCAGTGTCCAACTAAGGAGTATGAGTCTCCTACTCCCCCAGGCAGCCTGCCATCCACCCAGTCCAGAACAACCCCTTAATTGGTATTTCCTATACTCAGCAAGCATCTCAATTTGGCCTCCCCAATACAAGGCTAGAGAACCTTAACAGTTACTCTAGCCCTTTACTAGTCTGACGTGGTGGTCAGATGACGTCATCCGCTAACCACTGAGTCACCGTGTGCATTTCTGTGCTCAAACTCTTGGATACACTAGAACCATGGTCAGAGTCCGGGTTCTATGCTGGCACGCTGCTCTCAGGTGTCGTGTGCCCTGTTTCTTTGCGACTAAACTGTGCAACTACCTCCATCTTGCTCTTTCGCCCCATCTGTACCTCCTCTTGAGTAGGAGCTATTGTGTCTCTCCTCCTCCTTTCGCTATGGGCGCCATTCCACCGTGCCCGCAGTCACCAAGGGCTCTGGTGAGGGTCCGTGTCATGTCGAGCATCCAACCACTCCCAGGTCACCGGTGGGGAATGAAAGAACTCAGACCCTCCCCAGGCTCATCACTTTTAGCCATGCTGGAAACATCATTGCATATTTTAGATCTAGCCAGTGGAGTTCCTACTTGCCCTCTTGGAAGGAAGCCTCTGTACCTCTTTATAGAAATCAGAGAAAATATGCACTGTCATGCTGTCGACCCTGAGGTCACTTTTCCTTCATGGATGCGCCAGAATAAGATCCCTGTCTCTGTAATGTGGCAGAGAATGAAAGGATAAGACGAGAGGGATATGGGGCAAAATAAAGCAAGACAAGGTAAAGGAAGGTAATGAAAGGGAAGGAATTAGTAGACTCCCCACAGTTGTAAAGGTATTATTAAACTTTAGTTTTTTTATACCAAAAAAAGAATAAACTTACCCAAAAGTGTAAGCTCAATTTGTAAACCAGGCCCAATGTGAGGAAAGCAATGCAGAGGAGAGTTAGGGGATTGACGAGGGAAGGAAAGGGGAGGTAGGAGAAGGAGGAAGGGTAAGGAGAAAGGGAAAGTGAAAGGGAAAGGTGAGGGTAAAAGTGAAGGGAAAAGGAAAGGAGAAATGAGAAAGGAGAAAGGAGAAAGGAGAAAGGAGAAAGAAGAAAGGAGAAAGGGGAAAGGCCAGGAGAGGACAGTACAGAAGAGGAGAGAAGAGGACAGGACTAGGGAGAAAAGAGAAAGGAAGAGTATGGAATGGAATGGATCACAGAAGAAGAAAAGGATAGACAGAGGATTTAGAAGCAGGTGGGAAGAAAGGATAGGGAAAGGATAAATAAATGGAGGGATGATAGGATTCAAGGTGGAGAGGCAAGGTGAGTGGAAAGGAGGGGTGAAAAGGGATTGGAAGGAAAGAGATCCTAGCGGGGAGGAAAGGAAGGGAATAAAAACAGTTGTTATGGGCTCAATGAGGGTGGGCAAATATGAATGAAACAGAAAGGGAACTGAATAGAAAAGCAAAGAGCAGAGGAGTTGGCAAGGAAGGAAGGAATTTGGGGTCAAGGTTGGAAGGGGAGGGCAGAAAAGAGGGGGAGGGAAGGGAGAGAGAGGACAAACATAAACACAGAAGTGAATGAAAATAGCTAGGGAAAAGAAAGGAGAATTTAGAACAGTGGATTTGAAAGGAAGAGAACAGATGGAGAAAGGAAACAAAGGCAAGGAATGTTTAGGGATGTCAGGACATCAAGGTCAGCAGATAAAGGCATGGGAAGGGAGGGGAGTAATGTGAAACAGAGGGGGTAGAAGGGAAGGATAGAGGAGCAGTGGGGAGGAAAGACATGAGTGGGCAAAGAAAAAAGGAAACAGTAGAGGGAAGGAGAATGGAAGAGCAGAAGAAAGGATATGTGAGGATACGAAGTGAAGGATACAGAGAACGGATAGGAGGACTAGGGCTAGAATTAGACTGGATGAAAAGGATGGGTTTGGAAGGGGCATTTTTAGGTTGGAGAAAGGAAAAGACAGTATGGAAAGGAAGGTGAAGGAAAGGAAATGAAGGAAAGAAATAAATGAGTGGGCAAAAGAAGAAAAAGGGGAAACGAGGGAAGGTATAAAAAAGAACAAAAGAAAAGAAAGGGTACCTCTGCTTCCACAGGTAGCAGGCAGCCTCCCTCTTCTCCGCTAAGTCAATCACAACGCTGCAATTGCTGTGTCTATGGGGAGGCCATTTTCTCTATGTAGGCTGCATGCAGCCAACATAGAGAAAATGCAGAGTGTGCATGACTGGTTGGGACGACCAAACAGTCAGCGCCCAAAACAGTGGGCAAGTCACTCCTCCCCTGCCTGGAGCAGGAACTGCTACCTGCCAGCCCCCAACCAAACCCTGCCTTCTGCTTTCTTGCAGTGCGAGAAGCAGAAACATAAAATGGTATTTAAAATACCATTTTATGTTTCTGCTTCTCGCACTGCGAGAAAGCAGTGGGGCGACAATCCTCCACCCACGTGGAGGAGCTGCCCCTGTATGTTATGAAAGGGTAGAATAAGTAAGGAAAGAGAATGGGAAAGTGGGTTGGGAAGAAAAGGAAGTGAAGAAATTGGAAGGGAGATGTGAGGGGGCTAGGGAAAGAAATAGGGAGGGGAATGGATGGGATGGATGAACAGGAGAATCTTGAAGGGTGGGGGAAGAGAGAATGGAGGGCAGAGGAGTAGAGGAGGAATAAAGAAAGGGGAGGTGAGGTGAGGTAAGGAGCGCAAATGAAAGTTAGTGAGTTGATGAGAGAAAGAAAGAGAAGGCATTAGAATGAAAGGAAGACCAGTAAAGCAGATGGAAGTTAATAGGTCCAAGATGGAAGGAAAGGGCATGGCAGAGAAAAGAAAGGAAGAGAATGGAATGGAATGAAAAGGGTCACAGAAGAAGTCAAGGATAAGTGGAGGGTAGGGAACCAGGTAGGAGGGAAGGAAAGTGATTCAAGGAATGAAAGGAGAGGTATATTTTGGTTCAAAGAAGAGAGATAAATTGAGTGGGAGGGGAAAATGAGACCGGAAGGAAAAGGAGCTTAGGGGAAGAAAGGAAGGGAAAGAAAACAGAGAAGCTGAGGGATTCAAGGAGGGAAGACAACTTAATAAAAAAACAGGGAACTGAATTGAACAGCAAAGCAAAGGGGATATGCTAAGGAAAGGAAGGTAAGGAAAGCAGAGGGAATTTAGGCAGACAAGGCAGTCGTGGAAGGGATGCAAAGGGTAGAGGAATTAATGAGAAAAGGTGGGGATGAGAAACAAATGAAGGGTAGAGAAGCAGAAGGGAAGAAATAAAAAGGGGAAAGAAGGGAAAAGAGAGAAAAGGGGATTTGAAGGGAGGTGGGCAGAAGAGGAAAATTGGATTGGAAGTGAAAGAAGCAGGTGGAGAAAAGGAAAGGAAGAAAAGCTGAGGTAAGGGAAGAGGAACAGAGAGGAGAAAAAAGTGAGTAGGGAAAATAAATGAGCAGAAAAGAAGGGGAACAGTAAGGAGAAGGGCGTTGGAAGATAAGGGGAAAGGCTCTGTGAGAATAGAGGAATAAAGGGAAAGTGTAGAAATGGAGAAGGGAAATGGGAAATGGGAGGAAGGGCTAGTGGAAGAAAGAAGGGGTTGGAAGGGGGAACAGTAGGCTGTGGAATGAGAATGAATGAATGAAAGTAAAAGGAATGGAAGGAATGAGAAGGGAAGAAAGAATGGGTGGGGAAGGGAAGGGAAGGGAACAGAAAGAAAAGTGACTTGGAATGCCTCAAATCTCCAACAGTTTGTTGTGCAGTTTTGAATTTTATCATCCAGTCGCTGAATTTAGGGAAACAATAAGCCACATGATGTATCTACAGTGCTTGTATGATCACGGATGTATATGTTAATAGCTGACATTTTATATACTGATCAGTTGTGACTTTTATATGTGTTTTATGGTCATATGTGTGACCGAATAAAGTTTTATTTGACTTTGACATTGACTTGGAATGAGGGTGATAAAGATCAGAGGAAACAAAGGAACAGAAAGAAGTAGGAGGAAGGGAAGAAAGGAATGGAGTGTGAAGGGAGAGGGAGAAGATCATGGAAAGAAGAAAGAAGGTTATGAAAGAGTAGGAACACATATAAGAAGAGGAAAAGAAAGTATGTTGGAAGTAGAAAGAGGATCGGAGGATAGTGAAGGTGAGGGATAGGGAAGCAGAAGTGAGAAAAAGACAGAAAGGGAAGAAATGGAGAGGAATGTTAGGTTTTTGAAAAGGGAAGGAGAAATGAGAATAGATGAACAGAGTGGAGTGGGAGCAGCGTCGGGAGGTGAAGAGGAGTTAGTTGAGTTGAGAAAAGAGGAAACGGTAGATGAGGGTATGAAATTAGGGGAGTGTCAATATGAAGAGCTTCTGATGAACATACTATGATACTCCTCATTTGTTCACAGCTGCATAATAAACAGAGTATTACTTACTACAAGCTATTAAATCACATTAAAATAAACACCAACAACTAGCAATGATATATACAATACTTAAGTTATCCCCCACACCACCATACAAGGCTGTTTTTACCACTTTAATCAAAGCATTTGAAGGCATCTCTAAAAATCTGCACTAAGGGCCTTATTAACAGTATGGCGGTCCTAGGATCGCAGCACTTTTAGTGGCAGCCCAACCACCGACACAACTGCAGGTCCGCCCACCATATTTCGATTGTAGTGGTTGGACCACCACAGGACCGCTGCCTCCTCTGGGAAATGATATAACCAAAATAAATGCACTGGCATATGTCCCTGTAACAGAGGAAGCTAACTACTGCAACATGCTGAAAGAAACCCCATTTTACCAACGCAATGAACACAAATTAAGTCCCCTAATGAACTATTTTGAAGACACTTAGGTTGACAGGCTGCATTGCTCTGGACACAGACGCCAGCCCAAATTCCATATACAAAGGCGGAATGTCCACAACAGCACCATGGCTCAACAAGCCAAAACTAACAACACAGTGGAAGGATGGCACAATGCATTTCAAGCCACTCTAGGAAGAAGCTATCCAACACTCTACAAATTCATAGAACCCCTCCACAAAGAACAAGGCTACAAACAACTAAGAATAGAGCAATAAACCAAATCAAGCCTAACATAAGTAAACAAAGCAGTAAAATGTACAAACTGCTACAATGTAAAGTGGGGATCTTTATTAATAACAAAGGAGCAGAGTACTTAGAAGTAATGGCAAAATCCCCACTATAACTCACCCACCTAAGTAATGGCAAAATCCCTATTATAACTAGGACTCCTGGTTTTCCGTTGTTATGGATTTTTACATATAAATAGACGGAAAAATAAGTTTTCCTTTATCTGTATTTATATATAAAAACGGGAAAATACTAGTATATTTTGCTGTGCTGCCGTCTGGTGTCTCCCCCTCCTTAGAGGGTTCAGAGGTGTCAGCCCGGGCTGAGACAGCTTCCCAGGCACACACAGAGATGCCCACCGCACCCGAGTACTTCACAGGTATTTGAGAGACCATTTGATTGTTAATGAGGCTTTGTAGTTATTTCACCCCTTTTGGAGCCCCTGCCAGAGTCAGATTAGGAGCCTCTATTCACACCATTGTTGTGTGAGTTGTGGTTCTTGCACTATGTTGTGAGCACGATTACAGCAATGGAGCATTTGGTGACAGGGTGGGACTCCGCTTATTGATGGAATTAGCAGGTCTGGGAGGCAGCAGCTGCCTCTGGGGATGCAGAGCCGGTGCCCCCCCCTCTTTCTAGACGGCAAGCTATAACTGTTCTTCCCGTCTCGTGCTCCCTCTACAGCTGATAGCTTTCCCCCTCGTGTGGGTACATCAGCTACCCTGTTCTGTGATGTAATGTCCGTGAGAGCATCAGTCACTGGTGTTTGTGGTGTGGTGTGTAATATTCAATATTAAGAGCTGAGGGTACATACAGCTCTGAAACAAGAACTAATTTCTTCATTAAATGTAAGTTTATTAGGTTGTTGGCCCATACAAGCGATGATCGTAAATAATACATTAGATTTATTGGGAAAAAAATCATATTCATAGATTTTATAAATGAATAACAGATTTTACGAGCATCCCTTAAAAATATCCTGGTAACTAAAGTTATCGACAGACTTCCCAAATCAAACAATGGTACACTAACGTCCCCAGTAGCCCATTAATTTGGTATGTTATTAGTTATTATAACATTTTAGTAGTATATTAACCTCCCCAAAGCTGGTTAGAGATTAAATTTCCTTGGCTCGATTTACAATGGGCAAGTAAGCAGAACATTGTTCAGGTCATTAGCAAATGGTCATGATGCCTGCCCAACGTTTGAGTGGCCTCTGACAACTTAAATAAATAATCCCTATAAAAGGGGTGCACAAAATTTCAAGTGGGAGAAACAGGAAGAGGAATCAGGAAAATAGCTGGCCTTAATAATATATTATTACATGTGTGTAATAGTACTTGTGAAGTGCAAACCTATTTGAAAACAAATGGAGTTCTATTCAACAGATGAGAGTCTAGGGCTACAATTTAAGCCTGATTACAGGTACAGTATAGGATAATCTACAAGGTACCAATTAAGTCTTGAATGTGATTGCAGTGTAGTACTCCATAACAAGGGGAGTTCTCAAAATCTTTGTGAATTGCATGACGATCAGATGCTGTTCCAGTTGCCAATGCAGGTAAAGTGTGCATAAATGGAGGAAGCCTGCCTTCAGTTATTTTCTGTTTTGCACTTCTTTGTCTCTAGTTTGGACATATTTTGGCACCCGGTGGGCGATTCTTTGCCCAAAGTGGTTAGTTCATATTGTCATATGGATACTTCGTTACATATATTGCGTTAAGTTAGCATGAGTGTATTACATGTCTAAACAGCCATTTTTCCTTCGGCTTCAGTTTTGCACACGACACCTACTTGTTGTTGTCGCTTTCACCCTAGAAGCGGTGATGTGATTTATTTGAGAATAATATGTTATTACTACTATGCTATCAGTTTTGCTTGGTACACTTGGTACAACTGTCTGCACACTGAGAGCTGCACACTCTAAGAATAACCTAACACAAGGTTGCTGGGAGGCCTGATCCTCGCACCACATTAGACATAACACTAATAATGTTGATGCCAACATTGGGCTCTACGCGGGTTTAAGATAGAGTTACAGGGAATGAATCAACACACTTGGTGCTGCGCATGAAGAGAGCTGGTAGCTGTTGATGTGATCTACTCCTACTGACATTTAGAGGTATGGGTCCGCCCTGCTAAAACCCGAATGAGACCTTCTTAGATATAATATAATATGCTAAATAGGGTGCGCAAAATATAGGTGATACAGGTTTCTATAGATTTTGCATTGTAACATGCTATCACCTTTTGCTTACTATGGATTAGTGACTATGCTGATAACTCTGATTTTTATAATATGCATTTTGGTATTATACAAGATACTGCGTTTGAGAACCTTGCATTGAATAATAAATATTTCAAACTTGCACGTGTGTTCTTTGACTCTCAGTTTTGGTTTGAAATGATTATATAACGAAAGAGTGTTCATGTGTTCCACGATTCCTGAGGTATTCTAAAGATCATGTTCTGGTTTGTCTAAGACATTGATCATTTCATAATGATCCATGAGACACTGTAGCTAGCTAGGTAAGGGGATTTCTGATACTGAGATGAGTTTTGGATCATCCTAACTCACTGAGGTTCTAGATCTCTATGCACAGTTCTGTGGGAGAACGGAAACCCTGCTACATGGCGCCCATAAGTTGTTGGCCTTATATCATGACACTCGAGTAGTATATCATTCAAACCTTAACACCTTCATTCCCGTTTCCGGAAAACGGTGGTGTCGGAAAAACCTACCTATTTTTAAAATAGGTCTTTTCAAGCTTGAATTCTTCTAAAACGGTTTCTTTGACTTACTACCCAGTTGTGCTACAAAGTGTTCTTTGTCTTTTTTCTCTTCCTGTGCTAACATGGCCGTGGACATCCCGCAGCGTAGCCGCATTGCGGTTCGTGACCACTTGCGGGCATATAATGTCCCTGTGGATGGCTTAGCTGTGGTTCTAGTGGTGAGTGCGGAACATGCGTACCCGTACAAATTGTTTTATTCATGGGTGACATTTCCGGCAGTGGACGCTAATTCTGGTGTGTTCCATTCATACACTGCCTCGGCTGTACCGGTGGCTTATGCTCCGTACAGGGCGCTGGAAGTACCTATAGATGTTTGGCAGCACGGAGTTTGGTTTGGTGGCGCCCTACCCCATTCTTTGACCACTCCGAGGTTAGGTCCTTTGTCCATTCCGGGCACAAGTTGGCCCGCTTTGGGTGGATTTACTCCTCATCCTAATCGCGCCACTTGTAATGTGGGTGACCTGCGGCGTCTTCATGAAGTCGCGGTTGAAGTGATTAGGGCGCTTGTTCATTACATTGGTCGTAATGTTCATGGCGCAGCCCCTGCGGGTGCGCAGCTTCGAGCGGAACAGGCTGGTTTGAAAATCAGTCCTGTCATGGTGAATTCCGTGATGGGCAAGAAGCCCCAGGATAAGGATGATTTTCCTTTCTGGCTTGCCGAGAAATTCGACCAGCTGGAGGCTGTGTTTCCTAATACGACTCCTGGTGAAAAACACCGGATTCTTACGCTCAGTTTACCGAAAGATTTAGCCCCTGAACTTGTTGACTGTGAAACATGGGGTAAGACTTTTGCAGCGGTTTATTCGAGGTGCTATGGCACCCCGACTGTGTCCAACCTGTCTGCGGTCCTTAAACGTGTTCAAGATGAACACGGACCAGAGTCGGCGGTTGAATTGGGTATGCGCCTGAGTGGCTCCTTTGATGTGGTTTGCGAACTAATCCTTGCGAATGTCAAGGGAGATGCAGTGAACTTTCAGGTGGCCAATGCTCTGGCGTTAGTTCCCGATGCCGATAAACCCCGTCAGTTAGCAAGGATTATTGTGGCGGCTTATAAAATGGTTGGCCGCACTTCTAAGGGTGTAAAGGCTTTTTCTGATAAGGAGAAGAAACAGCCCCAGGGACAGTCTTCGGAAACGGGTGGACAACCCAAGTCCAAAAAACAAAATTGGCCGAAAAAGCAGAATCAGGGTAAGCAGCAACAACAACAACAGCAGACACAGGTTTCTAGTCCTGCGCCTTCGCTGCCTGCGCAGTTGGATCGAGTTTATGATTTGCGCGATCGCGCGACGATTAAATCGCCTGAGAGATTTCAGGCTTCTGACCAACGCTCTCCTCGTTCCTTTCAGGACTCATCGGCTCCGTCAACCGGTGGTGGAGGGGGCGGCAGGGGCAGGGGTGGCCAGCAAGGACGTGGTCAGCCCCGCCCACGAGGTGAAGGAGAACAGCGGGACGACTCTACGCCCAAGAGACCGCAGTTTGCCAAGAAGAAGGTCGCAGCCTTAACGGCGCATCGATATGCCCCAGATAGTGAGAACGCGGCTTCGGAATCTGACGTGGGCTCTGACCTTGCTGGACAGCGCGGCGGAGATTACCATAGTGAGAGAGGCCCTCCGTCCACTGTTGAAGGTGACAGCGACTGACACTTATGTTGTGATTGAAACAGCTGATACACATGTTGCTCCCCCTGAACGTCTTTTTGAAATTGTCCTGTTGATAGAAGGTGACATGCAGCGAACTGTAAAAGGGGTATTTTGGGAAAATCTTTCGTCTACGTATGACATTTTACTTTCGGAGGCTGACTGGCCCCCACCTTTTGTTCTCGCAGCTCCGCGAGGGGAGGAGGTGATCCTCCCCAGTTTCGTGCATACTGTATCGAGAGTGGAAGCGCTGCATTTTGCAGAAGAGTGGGCTCTGGCGCTTGCGCCGGCTGTGTACCGAAATCAGTGTGGCTGGGATAAATTGTCCCCTAGCCATGAGATTCCTTTACGGTCTCAGCCGCAGCCACAACCTCAGTATCCCATACGGCGTGAAGCTAAAGCTTCTGTCGCGGCTATCCTTGAACAATTGGAATATCAAGGTGTAATTGAAACGTGTGTGTCACCAATGAATAACCCCCTTTTTACTGTGAACAAGCCGGACGGCTCATATTGTCTGGTTTTGGATTATCGGCATTTGAAGTCGCATTGCCGTAACTGTGCAGTACAGAATACTCACGGCTCTGCCCTAGTGAATAGTCTTGAGCGTAAACGGTTCAAAACCACGCTTGACATTTCCAATGGTTTTTATGCACACAGATTAGATGGTCCAAGTTCCCAATGGACCAGTTTTATGTGCGGCGGTGTACAAAAAATGTTTAAACGACTCCCAATGGGCTATAAGAATAGTCCTGGAGTATTTTCCGCCCGCATAGTCTCTCTTTTGGAGAGCTTCGATCCAGTTGCTTGTTCTTATGTGGATGACATTTATCTCACAGACGACGAACTTTGGGAGCATCTGTGTCGGGTAAACAGCATAATTTGTAACTTTGCAGACATGGGTTACAAGTTTAACTTTGCAAAATCACACATTGCGGAGTACACAGTGTTGTTTCTGGGTTATGAACTTAACCACGAAGGAAAGGGGTTGGCTCCTCACTTCCTGGAGAAGTGCGCGCAGTTGCGCTCTCCGACAACGCTGAAAAAATTACAGTCTTTACTGGGTATTTTAAATTTCGGGAGGACTTACATTCCGGAATATGCCCAGCGTATCAAGCCTTTGTATGCTTTGATACAACCATCTTTTTCCAAATCATGCTGGCTGCCTGAGCATTCGGCGATTCTGCAGTCACTGCAGGCGGATTTGCTCGCATCTGACTGCTTACAGACTCGTGATAACCAGACCAACCTAGTGATAAGAATTATCCCTGGGGCGGTGGGTTTCACATACCTGACTTTTAATGAAGGGGATACAGTACCTATTGCTTATAAGTCACGCTTGTACACTTCGGCTGAACTGCGTTTTTCAACTGTGGAGAAAGTTTTAACGGCTGTACAGATGGCAATTCTTAAGGAACGTGCCCTGTCACAAGGAAAACGCATGTTGGTTGTTACCCCGTGTCCTGCCTTGGAGGCAGTCACGAAAGCCAGTGTACCAAATTCTAAAGCTTTGCACCCTCGGTGGATTCAGTGGGCTACATCCTCCACATCCCAGGATGTCACGTTTATTTTTGACGCCGCTTTGCGGTCGCAGGCGTATTTACAGTATGAATTTGTTCATCCTGCTCCTTTAGCGATGCGGCCGTTGGAAAATTTCCATTGTATCATTTACACTGATGGTTCGGCGCAGGTTGCGCATGGCTCTAAACATGCCTACGTTTCCGCATGCGCCATTGTGGTCGGTGCCATGGTGAACAATGAGTTCAAGTCCAGTGTCGTGCACACGCAAACACTAGGAGACTGCACCGCACAATTAGCAGAGCTTCGTGCTCTGATGCTCGCATTGGAGTACGCTGATCCTAGTGTGACGACTTTAATCGTAAGTGATTCTTACTACTGTGTCCAGTCTTACAATGAGAACTTGTTCTTTTGGATTCAGAATGATTTTCGTGATTCCAAAGGTAGCACAATAAAACATAAAATGATCTGGGTCAGAGTGGCGGAACTTAAAGAGAAGCTGCCGCTCGTGTTTGTGATTCATACTCTCGGCCATCAGCGCGTAGGGGTCCACGCTGTTGGAAATTCGCTTGCTGATGAGGCAGCAAAGTCTGCGGTATCAAAATACTTAGTTGCAGCAGTCACAAGGTCCAAAAGCAGAATAGATGATGACATCTTGGCGGCTGTTGCTGCCACGGAGAAGGGAGGTAAATATCCTGCGGGGTTCCCTTCGAAGTACACATACCACTTAAGTCCCGATAAGGTTCCTTATGTGAAAATTCCTGGAATTGGCGAACGTCTAGTTCCCAACTCGGATCGCAGGGCTTCTCTGATTACAGCGGCTCATGAAGGTGTGGCGTTTGCGCATGCGGGCGTCTCAGCCACTGTAACTCAGCTACAGCAAAGGTTCTGGTGGCGGGGACTGTACAAACAGACGCGCGATTATGTCCTTCTGTGTGACATTTGCCAGCAGATTAAGCCTTCAACTGCTGCGCGTCCGCCTCAGACACAGTTGTACATCTCTAATAAACCGCTTGGTTGCGTTTATTTGGATCACTGCGGTCCTTTTTCTTCTGATACTGCGTATAAATACATCTTAGTAGCAGTTGACTCATGCACACGCTTTGTGTGGGTCTGGCCACATCGGAGCGCTGATTCACGAACTGTCATCAAGGATTTGCGAGTCTTTGTGGGAATTTTTGCCTGTGGTACTTTCCATTCGGACCAGGGTCCGGCTTTCGCCTCTAAGGCGTACAAGGATGCTATGGTTTCGTTGGGGGTCCAAGTCAAGTTTTCGAGTCCCTACAAGCCTGAGGGCAATAGTCTAGTTGAACGAATGAACCGTGACTTAAAACAATCTTTGACAGCTCGAGTTATAGGCACTGGCAGAAACTGGCTGGCCCACCTCTATGGCGTGCAGCGTGCGCTTAATAATCTCCCTAGAAGGTCTCTGGGTGGGCGGACCCCATACGAAATGCTCTTTGGTATCAAGATGTACGTCCCTGACCTCGATGGTCTAGACTGCCAGGCCCAGGCCGCGGCCTTTGACGTAGATGAACATTGCAATGTTTTACAGGATCTACAAAAGACCAGAGACAGTCTTGCTAAGGAACACTTGCCCTCCACGTCGGATGATGCGTTGCAGATCCCGGTAGTTGGCTGGCTACCCCAAGTTGGAGAACTGGTTCGTGAGAAGATCGATAACAAGAAAGAGTTTGGTCCCTCATATCGAGCTCCGGTTCGAGTTCTTGGAGTGAAGGGCACAAGAACAGTCATATTACCACCACTTCCAGGTCGTAAGGAAAACAGATTTATTTCTATTGACAATGTCAAGGCACACAGGGTGGCCGATTCTTCATAGCATGACACCGGCTGTATCCTGTCCTTCCATGGTGAGGCACTCTGTGCTGGCTATTACATCTGGTGCAGAACAGGAGGTGTCCCTCGAGATGCCTGCTATATCCAGTCCTTTATTAAATACTATTCCTGTTACTAACATTGATGAGCTGACCTATGCATATCCTGCTGATTTATCAATGCCTGATTTACAAGCTCGTTTGGCTAACCAGTCCAGATTCTCTTTTAACTCTGATTCGGAACTTTCAAAGAAACCATCGACTATTGCAAAATATACCACGTTATTTAAAAAACATTTTTTAATTCCACCTTGGACATATGTTTGGCTGATACTATTTTCATTTTATCTTTTTATGTCTATTGGTTTTGTGTTTTATTTTTTCCGCCTGATCGATGGCCATTATGTCAAAGAAAGAACAGGAATTCGGTACCTTAATGGAACATTGGCCCCTCTTTCCTCCTCACATTCAGCACACAGACTAAAACAAGACTTAAATACAGTAGAAATTACTGCTTGGCCTGTCCTTGATGGGATTGTGTGGGATGCGGTTAGGTTTCAGATTCATGGCCCCACAGAAGTTATTAATGTTCCGAATGTGCTTAGAGTAAACATGGGGGATGTGATTAAACAAAATATTCGTTCTGATGATTGGGATCTTCAGGCCGTAGAAGCATTGTTCTCTGATTTGAAATATTATGCGGCCTTTGATGCTGAGGATTTGTACTTAGATTCTGTCAATTATGGTGATTTGTTTTGCTTTCAACATTATGGAAATCATTTCTTACATAAAACAAGTTCCAGGAGGGTTCCTGTGAATTACACACAGTGGGAACATTGCCCTGCTCCTTTACAAGGGAGCTCTAGTACATTTCTGGGAAAATACTCTTATTTTACAGACTTTAATCAATCGAATCCTGAGTCGTTTTATTTTAAAGTGACACAGAAATTCATGTCCAAAGTTAGACTTACCGATACAAAATTGCTGTATTCGAAGTCCTTTCTAGACAGGTTAGCTATAGATGGCTATGAGTTATGGAAGGAGGTTATTGACCTTAAATCGGTTTGGCGTACCAAAGATTGGCAGGTACAAGGCACTGAGGCTTTGCATCGTGCATGTCTCATCCCGAATCACATGTTGTTTTTAAATTCTACCATTTCCCAAACAACATGCTTTGGATTGGCTACATCTAAAAAATTAAATGCACCGACTATCCCTGATTTGGAAGAATATTCAGGTTGGAATAATTTCACTACATTGTCCATAAGTGAGGTACAAGCCCTATTGCACAATTCCTCCTTTAATATTACCAGTTTTGATCCGGAGGGGTGGCTTTTGTGGCAAAGAAGCTCTGATTCTTGCCAACGTCGTTTTTTGGGTTTGTCTGAAGGTTTTACACAAATCAGGCCAGATCCCCGTTTTGAAACAGATCACACTGTTACTACTTATTCAGTGGGCAAATTGTGTCAGAACTGGTTACAACATTCCACTTTGGCTGCAGTTAAACTGCATCTGTCCCAGTTGAATGAGAATATAGAGCTGAATGATTTTATAAAAGGCCCGGCTAAGGGTAGGTCTAAACGCTGGATTTATGCTGTGTACAATGAAATTTGGAAATTTTCACAGATTGAGGCAGCTAAACGCCTGAGAGCTATTGATCAAGCAAATTTGGAAAAAGTGCTTGCGGTGGTCGATAACAGTATTAACATGCTTTCTTCCAGAATTTACACGTTGGATAATATTGTTTCTTCTGTTGTTGATATTGTGCATGATGAAGTGTCCACGTTATACCATGGTCAGAATCAATTACGCTCTGTAATGCAGTTTGCATGGACCCTACAGACACTTAAATCTGGTCGAGTTCCCTGGAGCTCATTGAACGTTTCGTCCCTTTTTGCCCCTTTTAATTTGACTGAAAAGCAACGCCTGCTTTCAATGCGTGATGCATCATTTTCTATGTTACATATTGAGAGGCTAGAATCATTACCTTTCTCTGTTGCTGAAACCACTACTGCTACATGGCTTATTCATGGATTAATTACATTACCATTTCCTTTATACAAATTTACTAATTGTATGCGGTATATTGCTATAGGACGATATGAACCACTAGGCAATGCATTCCTCCATGAGGCGTGGTCATTACCATGCACATACAGATGTCTGAAGGATGGAAATGAAGTAAATCTTAATGGTGAGGAATGCACACAGTCACCTGACCATTCATTAATATGCAGACACATCCAGTTACACGGTTCTTGTAATCAGGACCGACCAAATTTAGCATGTGTTTTAAAAGGCACGCCAGTTCCAGCAGTAGTTCCCACATTTACATTATTGACAAATGGTAGTTATTTGCTTTTAAACAACGAGGTATGTTGTGGGTTATTAATTGGTGTAGCTTATGTGGTAACTGTATCAGAGCGTGTGGTGTGTTGCAAAAACGTTCTATACCCACCCACGCATGGGTCTTCAGATGTCTCCATCTCGCCACGAATACCAACCTTGAAAGTGAAGTTCAATGGTTTAAGCAGAATAAGGGCCCTTTTGTCTCAAAAAAAAGTGACCCTGAGTTCGGCCCGGGAAAATTATGTCCTTCACATAGCTAACACACGCACAGAGGTGCAGGCACTTTTAAATACTGACTTGCCGTTTCATTTCTGTGAGCTGGTGCACCAGATCTTTAATGCATCTTCCACGACTGGGCTCGCACATTTTTTTAAATTGGTTAGCAGTGGCCTTGTGACTACATTTGAGAAAATTTTTGGTATCATTCCCACTTTGGTGGACTACCTGTTTTACTGGCTGTGGCTGCGGGCATTTTGTTATTGTTTTTCTTTATAAAACATGGATGCCCATCCTGCGCAAGAAGCCGTTCAACGCCTCCTGACACTGTGTCGTAATCGGATGCTTAATTACTATGTAACATTGCCGCTTGCAGCATTGAGCACGGCTTATAGATTATCATTTCGGTTCACTGACTTCACGTGTGTCCAACCTGTGTTTCATTGCCTGAGCTGCGAGTTCGATTGGGCCATTGATTTGTGTTTATGCTTGAAGACCGCTCCTGACGTCGATTTTGATCAGCTAATGCGCCCCGTAGTGGCTCACGAGTTGATTTGTTCTGGCGAAAGAGTTATGGCCTTGGCAGCGATAAATGGAGTACTGGGTCAATGGGAGATCTCTGCAGCGGCCACCGAGTTGTCCTCTGACGTTACAGGAGGATCCGATGCTGGAGGAGCACGTATGTTCTTTCCCATTGCTGAATTGGATTGCTGAACTATTTTCGGATGATGGCAGTGATTTCATACTGGAGGCTGTTGCAGCTTACTTTGCATATACTGTCCAATCGTGAGATGACTGGGAGGATTGCTTTGTTATGGAATATGACTTTCCCCTTGCTGAATTGGAGGGATGAACTGTGTTCGGATGATGGAGAATTCAATCATGAGATGTCGCAGAGAATGACATTGATATGGCACATGACTTTGGATATCGGATAAGTGCCTTGTTTTTTCTTACAGACATTTGAATTGATGCGACCTGGTCCTACATTTCATATTTTGGAGACCTGGCGGATAACTTTTGATCTCGAAAGTTTTTTATTTTTTATTTTTGAGGCCACTGTAGGCATTCATACATATTCATTCATACATATTTTTTTAGCTTATTTTAGCTCAAAATTATTGAACTTTGCTTTCATTTTATGTATTTGATTTAGTATTGCCTTTCCCTTATATTTGACGGTGCTCGGATCATTGGGGGGGTGTCATATGGATACTTCGTTACATATATTGCGTTAAGTTAGCATGAGTGTATTACATGTCTAAACAGCCATTTTTCCTTCGGCTTCAGTTTTGCACACGACACCTACTTGTTGTTGTCACTTTCACCCTAGAAGCGGTGATGTGATTTATTTGAGAATAATATGTTATTACTATGCTATCAGTTTTGCTTGGTACACTTGGTACACCTGTCTGCACACTGAGAGCTGCACACTCTAAGAATAACCTAACACAAGGTTGCTGGGAGGCCTGATCCTCGCACCACATTAGACATAACACTAATAATGTTGATGCCAACATTGGGCTCTATGCGGGTTTAAGATAGAGTTACAGGGAATGAATCAACACACTTGGTGCTGCGCATGAAGAGAGCTGGTAGCTGTTGATGTGATCTACTCCTACTGACATTTAGAGGTATGGGTCCGCCCTGCTAAAACCCGAATGAGACCTTCTTAGATATAATATAATATGCTAAATAGGGTGCGCAAAATATAGGTGATACAGGTTTCTATAGATTTTGCATTGTAACATGCTATCACCTTTTGTTTACTATGGATTAGTGACTATGCTGATAACTCTGATTTTTATAATATGCATTTTGGTATTATACAAGATACTGCGTTTGAGAACCTTGCATTGAATAATAAATATTTCAAACTTGCACGTGTGTTCTTTGACTCTCAGTTTTGGTTTGAAATGATTATATAACGAAAGAGTGTTCATGTGTTCCACGATTCCTGAGGTATTCTAAAGATCATGTTCTGGTTTGTCTAAGACATTGATCATTTCATAATGATCCATGAGACACTGTAGCTAGCTAGGTAAGGGGATTTCTGATACTGAGATGAGTTTTGGATCATCCTAACTCACTGAGGTTCTAGATCTCTATGCACAGTTCTGTGGGAGAACGGAAACCCTGCTACAATATACGAATGCATACAAGTGTCATTTCTGTTGGCCTTCTCAATAATGCAGGTGGTTTTGAACCAGACTGGACTGAAGGAAGCTGTTTGAGATACGGAAAGAGAGAGAAGTGGATTGTGAGGAGATTGAATGACTTGAGTACTGTTAATTTCATGAGGATACAAGGGCCAATAAGACTAGTGAATGACAGTGAGTCTTCCTCTTATGTTGTGAGTGCAGTTAATCTGCTGGATGATGCAGGAATAAGGACATCAAGGTTGTGCATACATGTTGGTGAAAAACTATTTTCTGTGATGGAGAGTGTCTTTATGTTGTGTAATGTGATGATGTCACTTATGTCAGACGTATAGATAACTGAAGAGTACATTGATGAGCATGAGTTGGAAGGTATGTGGCATTGATGGTTTGTAAATGTTGTGAGCAGATGCGTGGCTTGGGTGTGGTGCATCTTGCCTGGGGCATATATTAGTTTATCTAAGAGTCTTGGCGGCCTATTAGCATGGTGGTTGGAAAAAATGTGAGACCTATTGCATTGCAAATGCTTGTTCTTTGTTGCATCTGTTTTTCTGGCCTCCTACTTCAAGCACTCACTTAAAAAACAAGCATTTGCAATGCAATAGGTCTCGCATTTACTTGAGTTTAAGCAATTGGCATTGTAAATGACAATGCCTTTTATTTATGTTTTGGTTTTTAAAACAGATAAATAAAAGACACTGTCATTTATAATGCCAATAGCTTAACCTAGCGTAAATGCGAGACCTATTGCATTGCAAATGCTTGTTGTCTTCTACACACACAAAACATCAATCCTCATAGTGATGGCCAGGGACAGCTTTAGCTCTGGTGGGGCACAATTGGGTTGCAGCTGAAGGCTGTGTGAGTTTCTCTCAGTGGGGTGGTATGGTGTTCAGTGGGGGAGAGGATGTGGCACTCTGCCGATGAAAGAAACTGCAAGGCTCTGAGACAAATGGCTTGTGATAGTACTTTAAAGCCTATTTGGGATATATTGGAAAAGGCAAAGTTTTCAGATGAATGTATAGTGTTGGCCAATAACAACTGAGCGCATGTGAGCATTGTCAATTTAAATAAATGTGGAAAAATAATAGCTGTAGAGTCGTCTTTTGCTTGTGGCAAAAGTACATGTGGATTAATACAGACAAAATGCCCGAAAAATAAATATGGTATATACAGACGGAAATGGTAAAAAAATAAATACCATAAACCGGGAGCCCTAATTATAACTCACCCACCTAGCTACCAACTAACCAGTAAACTTAAACAAAAAAAAACCACCACCATAACTTAATCATTTTCTAGAAAATGTTAAACAATTTATTTGTATTAATCAATTGAAAAAGGATATAGTGATAACATAGAAAAGAAAACTGACAAATAAAAATAAATCATGTATTACTTAATTAAAAATACTACACATCAACAACAACAAAGCACAATATTAGAATATTAACACAACGTGAAACCAATTAATTTCACACTTAGAAAATAAAACTTTTACATTGCAATTAGAGCAACACACACACACACACACACATATATATATATATATATATATATATATATATACACTAAAATATGACATTGCGCACCCAAAAATAAATAGAAATACCAAACCTACAGTTGTGTAGCTGAACAGCTTCGTCCACATCCACCTCCCAAAAATCCAATCCACAAAAACAACAAAAATTAATTCTAAACAACCCAAACAAAATGCAACCCCCCCCGCCAAAAAAATAGGATTTGCCTCCAGGAAACCAGTAAATGTAAAGGTAATTATAAAAATAATATTGGCTTAAAATAAACCAAAATAATTTCCTTTAAGAAAAATGCATAAGACAAATGCATTAAAAAGAGATTTACCTGATGTCCTCCAATCTGTAAACTTATTGAAAACATAACATACCCACCCTCAGAAAATAAAGCTTCCAAATACAACATAGGCATACTATACAAACACACAAAGTAATATGATAATATTTAAAATGACACAATAGTAGTATTAAACTATAGCTGGAATTAACCATAACACTAGAAAGCGATATAACTCGACTTCCACAAAGCAACCTTCAAAAACAAAACTATAACCACATTAACTATATCTACTCACATTCCCCACCCATAAAACCCTAAAGAAATAGGTCTTACCTTATCTGCCGAACAGCAGCAGGTAACCATGACATGCTCAGACGAAGTCCACCTCAAAATGACAGTAATAGAGTACAAAATACAGATAGCAATACAAATGGTAAGAAACAAATGAAATATATCATAAAATTATTCAAACATGTTTTAATAAACATATAACAATGTTATAAAAATGGACAAAACATTTGTAAAAAATTATTACCAAAACATAAATGAATATGTAAAGTATAAATTGAAATGTATTCTAAAACATAACTTAATATGATATAGTACTATTTATTATATACTAGAAAAAGTATATTAAAGCTGCAAAAATGCACACCTGTATGTATAATAAATGTCTATGTTAAAATAATAATGTATCATTTTTTATAAACATTTTTACAAATATGTTAAACAGTTAAAAACATATTACATTTATCAATTTACAAAAATGTGTAATAAATGTTAAACCACTGTAATAAAGATTTAAAAAGGTATGTGTGCTAAAATAAATAAAATATGAAAAACAAAATTAACTAAATTGTAAAAACCAAGACATGTGGTGTTTACTGTTTACCTAATTTTTTTAATGTAACTTAGGGCCAGATGTAGGTAAAAGTCATTTACCGATTCTTAAATACCGAATTTTACCGATTCGGTATTCAGAATTGGTAAATGAGATGTAGGAAAAATTTCGGTAAAAAATACAGAATCGGAAAAATTCGGTATTGGACTTTCGGTAGTTACCGAATCGGTATTTACCGAATCGGTAATTACCGAATCGGTAATGGCCATACAACCCTATGGGCCAAAAGGCCCATAGGAATGCATTGGAAATACCGAATCGGTAAATACCGATTCGTTAAATACCGATTCGGTAAACACCGAATCGGCAAGCAAGTAAAAGTGAAACTAATGAAAACAGCCAATCAGGTGGAACCACCCTCCCCCACCCTACCAGGGAGTGGCTACCCAGGCAGCTGCAACTCATTAGAAGGTTCTGGAGAGGCAGTCAGAGCTGAGCAGAGAGACAGAGCAGCAGGGAGAGTTTTGTTTGAATTGAAAGACTGTGATAATGGCAAGCAGCACTGAGAGCCAGAAGGCTGAAAGAAAACGAAAAATAAAGTTCAGCAGCATGGAGCTGCAGGTACTGGTGGAGGAAGTGGTGAGGGTCCACAAACAGCTCTTTGGCAGGCAGTCCCTCACTGTACCAGAGTCAGCCAAAAGAAAACTGTAGACTGCCATAGGAGAGAAGGTGAATGCTGTGGGTGTGACCCCCAGGAGCATAGAGGACCTCAAGAAAAGGTTCTACGACATCAGGAGCCTCACCAAAAAACAAAATGGCAGAGATCCACAAGCAGGCTGGTGTCACCGGTGAAGGCAGGAACCCAGTGCCCCCCCTGACTGACCTGGAGGAACTGGTGGCCTCAACCATCGAGCCGGACAGTGTTGTGGGAGTAGGAGTTGTGGACAGCTCAGCCAGAGCTACTACAAAATGTAAGAGGCTTGCGCAGCATGACACCCCCAAGCAAACAGCTCCCCTTTAGCCTTTGTGTACAGGCCAACCCCAGTCCAGTACTGCTAGCACTATAAATGAGCAATGCATTATGGGAAATGTAGTCAGCTAATGTAGGACCATATGTCAGTGCACAGAAATCAGCAAGGCACTGAAAGCAAATGAGAGTAATGAAAATGAAATGTGCAATGCTTTTATTGAAGTGACTGTAACACATTTGCACTCAGTTTACATACTTTTCTTTATACCTAGGGGCAACATCAGGCAGTGGAGCATCTGCTTCACAAGGGACTGCACCAGTGAGGGAGGAGAGTGTGGTGGCAGGGCCAAGCACCATAGATGCCTCGCAGGAGGAGGAAGACAGCACTGCCATCTTCCATGAGGACGACCCTGTTCATCCCCTCATGTTTCCCCACTCCCCACAACTATCTCAATCTCCCCATTGGTATTCTCCCCTGAGAACTCCCCGTCACGGTCCCTGCCAGCACCTGCTACCTCACCAGCCAGGAGGAGAATTGTGGCCCCACTGAGAGTCATGGCGGGAGCTGAGGGTGAGGCACCAACACCTACACAAGTCACTCCTGCTGCACAGCAGTCCACCCATCAGCCCAGCACCAATCGCCGCCGCCAACGCACTCCCAGCAGTGCAGGTCCACCTGGAGAGGGCACTGTGTTCCGTGGCCTTGAGGGGAGCATGGTGCGCATCCAGCGCATGCAGGGTAAATCTATTCAGGCCTGCCACCGCCAATTCCGGACCCTAAATCTGCAAATGAGAGACATGGGCAAGGGAATAAGTGAGTAAGTGGAAAGCAACAGGGAGGTTGCAAAGACCAACAGTGACATTGCATCTGGAATGCTACACATGACCACCGCCATCAACCAGCTGTGTGCAAAAGTGGAAACCATCGAGCACACAAGGCGCAGGGATGCGCGTGTGCACAACAGGGCTATGAACCGTCTGGCCACGGCAACTTCCCAGCTATGCCGCAGAGGCGTGAACTTGCAGGAGAGCCTCATGCAAAACACCGCAGAGGTAACCAGGGGCATGGCCAGGATCACCAGTGCCCTGGAGGCCATGATCATCTCTCATACTGCTGTCAATCCTGCCCTGGACGTGGCTGAGGCAGACGACAGCAGTAGCCGGTAGCAGCCTGGCTAGCGCTGTTGTAGAGCCACGCAGGAGCACCAGGTGCTCAGCAGAGCCTGCAGGCCATGCTGAAGGGAGTGAGCAACATCCCAGTGGCACTGGGAAGCGCAACCGAAAATGACATTGACAGTGTGGGTGAGGCAACCCGGGGCATTACCAGTCCCCACCTTTAAATTATTTCATTTTTTTGTTGCACTTCAGTGCATGAACGTTATGGCAACATTAAATATAGTTTTTCACATTCACAACCTGTCTGTGTATCTTTACTCACTCAGAAATAGTTGTCTGTAATCTCCTCACGTCTGTATCTGCCATCACTTGGTGTTGACACTCCAGCAGGTTGGGTTTCTGGCACAGCAATGTCGTCGACATCATCCTCGTAGTCTGACAACTCCACCTCAGTGCCCTTCTTCACTGCAAGGTTGTGCAACATGGCACAGGCAGCAATGATCTTACAGCAGGAGATGGGGGTATACTGCCTTGCACCTCCACTCTTGTGCAAGCATCTGAATCTGCTTTTCCATATGCCAAAGGTCCGTTCTACTACATTCCTTGTGCTTTTGTGGGCCCGGTTATACCTCCTCTGGCTGGGTGTTGAGGGGTTGAGGTAGGGGGTCAGTATGAATGAGCGGAGGGCATATGCACTGTCTCCTAGAAGGATAAGGGGTAACATTACTCACATGCATACATGTACTTCACACTGCTATTGTTATTATGGGGGTCTGACAATGTGTCTCACCTAGGAGGTATCCTTCACCAAATTCCCCTGCCGTCAGCCGTGCATAGATGCCCGCTGTTTTGAAATATGTACGAGTCGTGGGTACACCCAGGGAATTTTGCCACCAGGTCAGTGATGGCGCACTTTGCATTGCAAATCACCTGCACATTGATGGTGTGCGTTGACTTCCGATTCCTGTATATGTATTCTGTGTCAGCAGGGGGGCAAATGGGAATGTGCGTGCCATCAATGCAGCCAATGATATGGGGGAATCGTGCCATCTGGTAGAAGTCGATACAGAAAAGGGGGTGGTGATGAACAGAGTGTCTGAATTAAGCAGACCACTCTTACCCAGTCAAGAGATCAGGGCTTAATCCATCACCGGTATTTAGCTCACTGCATCACCCCAGTTCAGAACCTGGCTATATGCAAATTAGCCTGACCCCGTGCCTCATGGGAACAGGGCAGACCAAACTACCAAGCCAATTCTTCACTGGTAGAAGTCTGCTTTTGTTTGTATCAGTTCCGCATGGGTTGCAGGAAAAGAAATGTATTGGTCCATCCTCTGTAACATGGTGTCAAGGAATTTGTGGAAAAACCTTGACAGGCTGCTCTGGGTCACCCCACCTACCGCAGCAACCACACTCTGATAGCTGCCAGACGCAAGCAGGTGTAGGCTGCATAGCACCTGCACGTGCGGTGGGATAGCGTGTGCCCTTGGGGTGGTGTGCTCCAACAGTGGTTGGAGGTCCCTGATGAGGTCCAAAATGGTGTCTGAGTCCAGCCTGTACCTCTGGAGGATCTCTGCCTCTGTGAGCATGAACAGGGTGATCCTCTGTCTGTAGACCTGCTCCTCTCTCTGCCATTCCCTCTCTCCTTCCTGCTGTAGCCGTAGCCGTCTTGCAATGAGATAAAATGCCGCCATACTGCAAGTTGAATTGCATTTTGGGTCCTTTTTTATGGGTTGGAGTTGGTTACCACCTGATTCCAATCCATGGTAAATACTGACTCTTAAATACCGATTTTGAGGCTAATTCGGTATTTCTGTGCTTCCCTACATCTCAATCAACGTTTTTACCACTTCTTATTTTCCGAATCGGTATTTTACCGATTCGGTAACTCTTCCGATTCGGTAAATATACCGATTCGGAATATTTACCGATTCGGTATTTTACCGATTCAGTAAATTTACCGATTGTGTGTTTGTTCCGATTCAGTGTTTTACCAATTCGGTAACTTTACCGAATCTGTAAATTTACCGATTCGGACGGATTTCGGACTCCTACATCCCGATGGCTCAATACCGGTCGGTATTGGCCGAGAATCTGTATTTTCGGCCGTTACCGACCGGTATTGGGCCACCTACATCTGGCCCATAGTGCACAAAAAAATAATGCTTTTTGTGAAATGCCCTATCTGGCTCTACATCCCATTAGGTGCTTAAATGTACAGGCTCCTTATTTCTGCAATTATGGTTATTATCCTCCTGCTGTGTTTGACCCTTTGGTAGCTAAACATGTAGCAGCTTTGTGATTGTTGAGCAAGAGAGGAACACAATGCCATGCCTCATTAATCGAGCCTGCAAGTGCAGTTTTCCATTTAAGACCTATGTTATTTTCCTTCCCTGGTTACCTACAGATGGACACTCTGAAAAGGTTAATGGCTAAAAGGCAATGGTAACTGAAGCAGTCAATGTATCAACAGATCTCCAAGGTGAGTTCAAGGATTCAATGAGCATCGACAAGCCTGCCACTACCATAACCCTCTTTAAATATATGTTTTTCTGCAGCATGGCTATAGAGAAAGTGGACAGGAGGCCTAGATCTCTCTATCAATTTTTCTGACCATCTGTTTATTCGTGGAGGAGGATTGTGGTGCACACATGAATGCCTTAAAGAGGCAAAAGAGATCCTTAAAGGACCCTGAGAGGGGATTGCAGTGAGATCACGAGGACAGCAATAGTGCAATAGGGGCAATTATAGGAAGTGGATGGTAGGAAAACATAAGTCAATATATCATCAACCTCTCCCCATCACTGCTATTGGGGCTGGCCAGCGCCAAGTAGCCACCAAGCTGAAATCTCCCACTACTGCCCACAGACAGCCTTGTCCCCCAAGATCCTGTGATTTCTTCCTCTGCCTGCTCAGCAGGAGGTGCACAGGTAGGTCAGTATGCAGCCCATGACAATAGCCATTAAACATGGACGGTCCCAGCCAGTGTCTGGACTGCACCGGCAACCTCAAATATGCCAAGGAAATCACATCCATGTTACACATTGAAGGACAAGACAATTTATTCTTTGCCAATAACATTTTCACCCTGTTCTCAAGGACAATTTTCAACAGATATTTATACCCCAACTAGAAAACTATGAGGAACATCACAAAGGCATGAACTCAATGTAATCAATACATACCAAATGTATTTTCTTTGATATATGACTCTTGTGCAGCATACAGCTTTCCAGCAGACCATTGCACTTCAGAATAAACCGCCTGATTCATGAAGCTAAATTACGCCCGCAATCGCTGCGAAAATGCAATTGCGGGCGCAATTTCCGTAATCGGGATTCAACATGAAAATAGCGAATTCGCAAACCCATAATTGCGAATTCGCAATTCAAATCGCAGAATCCTGGTAGGAGGGCATTAGTGATTCGGAAAATGCGACAGTCCACGGATTCTGCGAAATAAATTGCGAATTCGCAATACTATCGCAATCGGCATTCATGAAAAATCGCAAATAGCGAAAAACCCAAAAATCGCAGTTTGCGCAGCGCAAATTAAGGAGAACTCAAAGCAGGTGGTAACCATAAAAGCCATCAAAAATTTCCTTTTAAAAAACCATTGGCCAATCAGTAAGAGGTTACCTGTCGACATCTCTGGCAGTGAATCTGAAGGGGACAACCGGCCACCTGCACATGCGCGCCATGCACGCGGGGAGAACCCAGCTGAAGGCCACAGACGTCGCAACCACATCACAGTGAACAGTTTCTAGTGCACCCTCGTCCCTCACCCCACAAATCACAAATGCATGCAAAATGTAATAATGACACTACGCTAATGTGTGCTGCAAAAATAAATACAATTGTTTCAATCACAATAATGGTACCACTTCAACTTTCTTCTTTACTAACAGTATTACTGCATACTGCTGTGTCAAAGGACAGGGCAGGCTTATAGTCAGCCTGTGCCTGTAATTGTCATATGTAGTCAATTGCGCCTCCTGCGCGTTCCACCCAAGCGCCTCTGAGGCTCATCCTCTTGCGGGGCACCTGTACCTGCCGTGGGCCTGGTGCTGCGCCTGAGTGGCGGGACTTGTGAGGCAGAGTGGCTGCTCATGCTGGATGTCCCCTCACTGACATCATCACCCCCTACAGTGGCAGGTAGAGCAGGAGGGTGTAGTGCTGTCACCGCCGTGGTCAGGTGCTCGAGGACCCTGGTCATATCCTCACAGCACTGGACGAGTTGGTGCTGCTGTGCAAGGGACCGCCGCGACAACTGTGATGTTGCATTGGCTGCAACATAATTGGACCTGCTGTAGGCGGCCAGCCGGCTCATAAGCTGATGGTGGCGCCGCCGTGCTGCGGTGCGCTGAGTTGTCATCGCTGCAGTGTTGGCCTCCATGGCTGCAGTCATGCGGGCCATTCCCTCCCCCACACCTGCCATGGCTGCAGTCATGTTGTCCATGCGGTCCCCCACACCTGCCATGGCCGCCGTCATGCGGTCCATGCGGTCCCCCACTCCGGCCACATTGCGCCCAATCTTGTACAGCTGGAGCTGTATGGCACCTTGCTGCCGTGCCTGGTGCTGATGGATACGCAACATGCGTCTTTCGACGCTCATTCGCGCCAGCCCCTGTCCATTGCCCCTCCTGCTGATTGCTGCTGTGGTGTGCTGGCGAGACCTGCCACGCCTGCTCTGCTGGCCTGACACTGTGGCTGGCCGCTGTGTTGCCGCTGTCGCGGGCCCAGATGTAGTAGCACCAGCTGCTGGTGGTGTCACAGCAGGCGTTGCTGGTGCGGCAGGGACTGGTGGCACACTAGTCGCGGGCCTGGCTGCGGCTTAGGTGGTGCGCCAGACGCAGGGGGCACAATAGTTGCGGGCCTGGCTGCGGCTGTAGGTGGTGCGCCAGACGCAGGGGGCACACTGCTGCAGGGGCGTAGCTAGAGCTTGTGGCGCCCGGGGCTACCCTTCAGAGTGCCGCCCCTGGGGGGGAGGGGGGGGCGCAGGGGGGGCGCGAGACGGGGGACGGCTGCTGGGGAAAAAGGACGGTGAGCACTTGAAAGATGTCAGAGTCTCCGAGGAGAGACACATAGTATTGCTGCTAACAGTTACCTCGATCATGAAAGTTACATTTAGTAATTTATAAAGTTTTATATAGCGCGAAATCAGAGCGCTTTACAATTTGTGGCAAAGGTAACAAATCAGAACATTAGTCTAACATGGGGAATCTAATGGGCATTGAGATGTTTACTCCTCTCAAAATCGGAATGGTTGTTTGTTAGAAATGGGGGTCTCTAGTTAGCAATGGCTGGCCACTGTCCAACTGGGGACCCTTCTTCCTAAGTCAGAGTAAGGGGCCTACACCCTTTGATACCCCCTGCTCAACCCTGTGGTAACGTAGTAGCACGAGCAGCTAGGCTTATCTCAGAGGCAGTGTGTAAAGCATTTATGATCATACACAGTAACACAGTGAAGAACACTACAAAGGGACACCACACAAGCAGTTATAAAAAAAATACATATCTTTATGCATAGACTTAACACAAGACCAATAACCATAAAATACAACAATACTGTAAACTAGGGATGCTCTTGAGATGATGGAAAAATAGTTCAAAGTGTGCAAAAATGCACATACATGACACGGTCAAAGGTTAGACAGTTGAATACACCGGTGACTGGCAGTACAAAAGAGAACACACAAGACTGCATGATCTATCTGGGGACTCAGAAAAATCACATGTGACATCCATCAGAGAGCTGTGTGAACAATTACCCCTCAGCACAAAGCAAACATGCACATACATGACACTGTTCAGGGATCCATCATCTACAGCTGACCATTAAATGACCATACATCATAGTCCCCCCATTAAAGCAGTGTGGATCTGCACAAACGTGATGTGCTCTGGGGACCCAAAACTAACTTAACAGTGTCGAAGCCTGGGTTTCTTTACCTTTCAAAAACAGCAAATTAATTATTTTCACAGGGACTGACTCACTGTGTGCGCCCTTAGAACTAAACACAGCACAAAGGGATCAGTCAGCTCCACCTTGCCAACACAGACTGGATAAACAGCCCACTCTGGTGGGCCAAAGGCAACAACCAGGGGTCACGCCCTATCATTACTTCTAAGCAGCAGCAACCAACTCCCTGGGAATGAAAAGTTGTGTGCTCTTGGGACACAAAACCATAGTGCATCTCTCCTTCAGAGCAGCCTCAGCACAAAGAACACATAAGGTTAATATGACTTTATTCTTCGGTCTTGTAATAATATAAAAAATATTGGTTTAGTTTGCAGCCCCTCTTAATACACATCAAAATTACAACAAAAAATTCAAAATGATGTATGGGAAAGTAAATGAAAACACCATGTTGAATTTTCAAATAAAACTTAAATCCAAACTTTCTAAACTGCTATTTTTCTTGCTTTTCTATTAGCAAAATCATCAATGACATCATCAAAGTCTAGTTCATCACTCAGTTGCTGTTCTATAGACAGTATGGCAAGATTTCTTAAACGTAAGGCACTCATTGTAGATCTTAGATAATTCTTAATCAATTTCAATTTAGAAAAACTCCTTTCACAACTAGCAACACTTAGAGCAATAGTAAGGAAAATTCGCAGTAGTATTACAATATTTGGAACAGAGTTCTCAAGACTGTATGTTAGTATAAACTGCAAAAGTTCAAGGGGACTGTCCTTCCATGTCTCTGTTTCGTCTTGCGTAGCAGCAACAGAAATAAAACTCTGAAGTCTTTTTCTCTCAACCAGGAACTCTTCCTCGTTAATGTCATCATGATAATGATTTAGTTGACATTCGTATTTATCATCCAAAAGATTTGATGGAGTAAGGATAGCATATTTTTCAGCAAGAACATGAAGTTGTTGAAATCTTGTGGTCATTTCTTGGATCACTCTGTCCAGTGAAGAAAACATTTCTCTCTTCAACTCAGTTTCGTATGACAATTCAGCACCTCGTGATTCTTCACCTGCCATTAGTTTCTTCTTTCTACACCGACGATCCATGACTATCCCAAGATCATCACAAATTTCTTTGGCGTAAGCTACTGATTTCTTAACTAATTCACACCTATTTTCAGTTAGAAATGATTTTAAAGCATTGAGCTTTATGTCACATTGTTGTATATTCAATCCTTTGGTTTGGAGGTAGACCTGAGTGTCGTTAATTTCTACAAGGACAGATTCCCACAGTCCAAGAAAGCACAGGAAGGAAAAAGATTGTAAAGCAACAAGCAGCACACCAGCATCTGACCTGGTAACTCTATTTTCTTCTTCACCAGTTAAACGTTCTACAGCACTTAAGATTTTTGAGTAATTCTTTTTTACGACACTCACAGCATCTCCACGTGCACTCCACCGAGTTTCTATTACACGCTTGACACTCTGACCAGTGACTGAAGTCAGAATATCCCAGCGATGGGTCGAGGAAGAAAAAAACGTGAACAAACGCTCCACAGTTCCAAAAAAGGTAACCGAACTCACAGCAACAGAAGCTGCATGTAAACCAGCCAAATTCAGCGAGTGATTTGTACATGCGACAAATTCTGCTTTTCCATTAATTTCTCTGATGCGTCTTTGAACGCCAGTATGTTGACCAGCCATCACAGCAGCATTATCATATGCCTGTCCTCTACAATTTTGAATATCAATTCCGTTGCTTTCTAAATTCTGCAAAATCATAGTTGAAATATTCTCTGCGTTTTTACCTTTAGTTTCAATGAAATCGACAAATGATTCCACAACCATCACTTTATTTCCATTGATCATAACGTAGCGTAAAACTTGGCTCATCTGATCCTTATGAGAAATATCAGGGGTGCTGTCGAACATCATAGAAAAATACTTTGCTTCTTTCACTTGCTCGATAACTTTGCTTCTTACCTTTTCTCCCAAAATTTCTATGAACTCATTCTGAATAGTAGGCGACAAATATGATTTAGCATACTTTTTTCCCAGCTTAATTCTTACAGTATGCTCACGTAGCACTGGATCGTATTTTGCCAACAAATGAACTAACTCTAGAAAATTTCCTCTATTTCCTGTTGATTCAGGTTCATCATCAGTCTTGCAATGAATTCCTTCTCGGTGACCCCGTAAAGCCAAATTTTGTTTAGCTAGGAATCTAATGATATCCAACAATCTTGAAAGTATCTCCCTCCACTTCTTTACTTCGTGTTCAACTTGTTCTTGTGACTTTTTATCAATTGTAGCTCCACATCGGATTCTAATCTCCAACTCCTTCCATTGTGTGAAACATCGAACATGGGCAACACTAGATTCATGATCGAAAATTCTGGGATTCAGTTTCCACCACATGTTGAATCCATCTGCAGAATCAAAATTCGAATGACTTCTGTCAGAAAATAGTCTACAACAAAAGCAGTAAAGAGCTTTCTTTGAAGGAGAGTACACCAACCATGACCTCAACATTTTTTCATTATTTGGCAGAGTTTGATAAAACCACTCGCGTGTAAGTTTTCTGGTTCGTCCTTTGATGAAAGCACCCTCACGATTGACTTCACCAAAGTCAGAATCTAGATGTTGAACCACAGACGCCCCTTGTTGTACCAGCAAGATACGTGTGTCATCTTTAATCTTACTTGGCCAAAGACCAACATCTTTTAAGTCAACTGCTGGAATTTGTTGTCCATCAGACCCCTTATCACTTGTTGAAGTTGAAGGATCACATGACTTTGATGATGGATTGACTTCAAAATCAGAAACTGCTTCAGTAACAGTAGTAGTGCTAGTAGTTTCTACTTCCGTAACTGTAGTATTAGTAGTACTTTCTGTTTCACCAAAATCAGAATCTAGATGTTGAACCACAGACGACCCTTGTTGTACCAGCAAGATACGCGTGTCATCTTTAATCTTCTTACTTGGCCGAAGACCAACATCTTTTAAGTCAACAGCTGGAATTTGTTGTCCATCAGACCCCTTATCACTTGTTGAAGGATCACTTGCCTTTGATGATGGATTGACTTCAAAATCAGAAACTGCTTCAGTAACAGTAGTAGTACTAGTTTCTGCTTCAGTAACAGTAGTAGTAGTACTAGTACTTCCTGTTTCGTGACTGAGGTATTTCAGTAGTGAACCTTCATACTTTTTTAATTCTTCCTCTCTAGCCTTTTTCTTTTTTCTAAAGGCTGCACCGCTTTCTTTTATTCGCTTCATCTTTAAGCTTGAAAGAATAAGAAAAAGATATTCTTAATAAAAAGAATAACGGATAAATACATCCAATTTCAAAATGTTAGCTTGGAGTCTGCTCCATTTCAATTGCAATAAAATAAAGTGAGACAAGAAGGGCATGTGACTCCTACACCTTGTAACCCTCACTGTCTTGTTATCTGACACAGTCTGTACGTTGAGTATCATACAGAGGGGGCGTCACATCACGTCCCAGCTATCAGAGCGCGCAGCTCAGTTAAGGGGCCATTAGGCCTCCTTCTGATCGAGTGGCCTGGAACATCACACTTAAATGTAAATACAACGGAGACAAAAGCATACAGCTGGGTATCTCTTCACAGGTACTTAAGAGGCATGCTTTTGACTTTGTTAGGCCCCTTTATGTAAGTGCATGTACTGAAAGTATCTCAGATGTGTTGGTCTGTCCCAGTATTTACACACAATTTAAATAGTACTATTTTACTTTCTTTTATAACGCTACACATCCCAATGCAGAGTGTCAGAGTGATTTTAATAACACATACAGATTGAAAATAAATCATGCAAGTGTGTAAATCAGTGAACAAGATGTGTTGTTGCATGAGTCAGTGTGAGGGTTAAAAGTAGTAGCAGTCATATATCCTACATAGCTCACTGTGCTATATTAAAAGGCTTACTATTTATAAACTGCAAGAAACAAAAGGATCTGGCTGTGTTAAAAACAGTAACTTTACCTAGCTACATTAAAACAAAATATGTCACCTGCATATTACAAGATGTGCTTTGCAGGCACATTAACCTTCTATACTACTTCGAGTCAGATCTGAGAGTACACAAAACAGAAATTTCTCCAAGAAATACTTTAACCTCCAGGGTTATCGCACCAATTGTTATTACCTGATAGTTACTGGGTACCTCTGAAGCAGATGCCTTAACCCTATAAAAATATTATGAAATGCAGACTTTGTAACCAATTAAGCATAAAAGATCTACTAACATGCTTCTCCTTGTTGCCAATTTCTTTTTGGCAGGGTTTAAAAAAAAAAAAAAAAATGAGTTGAGGCCCAGATGTTGCATGGGATTGCACCACTTTTTTAGCACAACCCCAAAGCAAAATCCAGTTTGTTAAATCTCATAATGGGCTTACATGCACTCATGATATACCTAATAAAAACAATGTGTGTGTAATGACACCTATTTGAGCAGTCAGCAATGAGACACTCGAAAAGGACTAAAACCGGTGCAAATGTCTGTGGCGGCGGACTCATGATTACAATAAAATATCAATAGAATAAAACACATACTTCCTATCAACACTTTTATGAAATATGTAAGTATGGGCGTGGTCTTCAAAGCTTTGTCGTGTGAAGGGATGCCCACCCCTCTTTCATAGCTGCCAAGGGTTCAGATTGCTAGGTGTGACCGTGTCCGTGTGACATGATTTTGATAATTTAGTTCGTAATTGTGCCTCCTTCGGCCCCACCCATGTGCAACCCCTATCAAAGTAGCTTAAAACGTTGTCCATAGACAGATACCGACTGCAGGGTGGGTCCATCCAGTGACATCCTTGACAATAATAGCGAGTCTGATGCAGTGCTTTTAATGGGAAAAAATAAGTGCAGGTACTCATAAAAATAAGCTAGAGGTATGGCAAGTGGGAGGAGTTAGGGGCCGGGCTAAGGGAACAATATGATGGTGCATATTGGCTTCTGTACCAGTTGCTGAGCACATATCAAAAACATGAAATGCGTTTATGTACCTGTGAGTACTAAAGCACTGCCACTGCCCTTTTCCCTATGACCAGGCTCATCATGTCTCTTGCTGGTTCCGTGCCTTTACATCCAAATGTCCTCTCCACTTGCCTCATCTTTACCCAGCCTCTATCCTTCTCTCGCTGGCTCTGACTCTCTTACTCCCATCTCTCGCTTACTATCTCCACAAGTCTCTTACATTTTTTCACTGGTCCCTACATACATACACATACATACATACACACATATATATATATATATATATATATAATCCAAAAACACGTGTTAAGAAGAAATGCGCCAGATTTCTGAATGTACACATTTGTGTTAAAATGCAATTTACAAGTCCATTAATGATTTTAGAACTCAGCTAATATCTTGCATTTTTATCTGAAAAAGCCACGTTTCTAACTTCACCTGTCACCTCACTTTACATTCCTCCCTCCCTTGTCCTTTTATGTGCTTTATCAGTGCTCTTAATAAAATGTAACGTTTGTCAGAGCAGAAGAAATTAAGAGGAACACCTGTTAAAAATTTTGGTAGCTGAGTCTGCGCCTCGGATACATTCAGTACCCCAGCGACCGATGTATGATTTCAAGTGATGAGACCCAATCTGGAAAACAATCCTCATCGCCTTCTTTCCCCCCCTTATAGCAGTCATTTTGTTATTCTGTACATGAGATGAGCAAGTGGCACATTGCGCTGGTTTTGCAACACATAATCTGACCCTACTACAATAACTCCCGTTGGTAAAATTTAGAGAAACCTTCTTTTGTTTGCAGTGGTGCGTCATGCACGGCCAATGAGTGGTGCATATCTGAGTCCTCGTTTTGTTTAACAGTATGGTCAGGTTAGAAGGGCACTAGGTGCTTCAGTTTCTGGTTATTTCCAACAGTTTAAACATCTTCTTAGAGAGTGTTGTTGCTCAAATGGGTGCAATTGCTGTTATTTATATGTTTTCCTAGTCTTCCTTGCTTGATTTTGTTTCCTATAAAGTGTCACACATAGTCATTGAAATGTCACTCATAATTTCACTGGAATTAAGAAAATGTCACACATAGCAATGCAATCTGAAACCTTGGCAGCTATGCTCAAGTGAGTCTAATTTCAAATGAAATATTTATAAGTTTCCCTTGTCATCATTGTATGGCTTTTCAAGACAGTGTGTCACTCATAGTAGTTGAAATGCCACTCATATACTGAAATTATGAAGATGTTGTTACACATAGCATAGATAGCGATTTGAAACCTTTGCCAGCAGCTATGCAAATTGCATCAGCAGTGCTTGTGACATCTATCGTCTCATGTGAATTTTACAGACATAGAATTGAACTATTAAGGCCTAAACAGTTAAAGACAGTTAAACTAGACGGCTGGTATCTAGCATGAACAGAAAAGCAAATGAAAATGTGTGGTTTAAAAAACGTTTACACAAGCCTCACAGAGCAACAGAAAACAATAACGCAGTAATGATAAATGGGGAGGTCGCCTCATTAGTTACTCGGAAGTCTACAGCTGACAACCTGCTGACTCGAACAATCTGATTTACCCTAAAAGCAGGCAGACGGCAGCTTGTTTTACAAGGCACCTATGCAGCAGAAAGGTTATCTCGCCAACAGCACACATGCTGGCTCAGTCAGCCTGTGTCTTTATATATTCAAAGGCTTACAATATATTTCTTCCACAGACTGCTCTGCTCTCCTGTCTCCATGTTACATCTAAAAGGGCTCACCTAATCCTGAAGAGGCAAACTCTGACACAAGCCCCACATTTTGAAGTATTCTATTCTTCTAAGTTCATCAGCTCTAAAGCCCTTGCACACCCGCTATTCTGCCACCTCAAAAAAAATAGGCACCACATTTTATTTCCACACTCTGTCGAGCCAGGCCTGATTTCCTTGGCCTGTCTGTGCCATGATCTCTCTGTATAGGCTCGCTCGGTGCTGTGTTACTGGAACAGGGTACAGGGATAGTCTGTTATCAGTTTTCAATTTCATTTTTCTGATTTCAACGTTTTCAATTTCATTTGAAAGCACAATCACACACAACAGCCCACCACCACCCACCCTGGTATGTCGACTCTGTCTGCGGCCTGCAGTGCACGGTCACGGTGCCGCCCCCACCATGATCCATCAGCTCACCTCAATCAATTATAGTTCGTCACGACCTCCGATAGGAGCCTTGATGATGGCAGCAGGCTTCCTGTCGCGCAGAGAGAGTGCCGCCCGGTGCCCGCAGCCACGCCACCCCACAGCCCAGTACTGTTACTGTACTCCTGTACTGTAGCAGCAACAGGGCAGCTGCAGCCTGCAGCAGGGCCAGGACAGGGCAGGCAACGGTCGTTAGGGCAAGATGGTGCTGGTCTCGGTCTCCAGTCCACACGAGGCTCGACACGACGGGAGGGGCTGGCGTGCACTGCGCGCCTCGCGTAACGCGTCACCACCAGTGCGGCGGGCAGCGAGGGCTGGCCCAATGTGTGTTACACAGGGCCGTCATTGGTTGCGGCTGTGCGCACCGCGCACACTACCTAATTGACGGCCCTGTGAGCGAGTCTGGGACTGGGAGGGAGGTGGTACGTGGTGGGGGGCCTGTACAGAGATAGTTGATGACGTGCCTGAGTGACGTCAGACGTCGTCGTGATCAGGCGCTTAATCTGTGTGCCTCCTCCTACGTAACTTAATTCACTGTCATGATTGCCATATCGATATCGTGGGTGCGTGCACCGTAATGTAAACTTTTTTTTAAGTTAAGCAGAGCAAGCACCCCCCGGGCCCGGCCACCGGGGTCACCGCACAGCACAGCTGAGCTGAGCTGAGCAGGTCACAGCACAGCAGGCCTCCGCCCGCGGCCGCAACGGGCCGGGCCTGCCGCCTCGCCTCTCCAGTCAGTCAGTCAGAGAGTGCCGGCCCGCCCGCGCGGCCGCGGCCGCCTCAAATAAGGTGCTGCCTGGGGCGGACCGCCCCCCCCGCCCCCCCCTAGCTACGCGGCTGCACTGCTGGTGGACCTGGCTGCAGCTGTAGGTGGTGCGCCAGACGAAGGGGGCACACTGCTGGTGGACCTGGCTGCTGGTGTTGTTGCTGCGGCAGGGGCTGGTGCCTGTGTTTGTGGTGGCACCTCCTCCTCCTCCTGGGCCTCCTCATCTATTAGCAGCCTTTCGCTGTCGCTGCTTTCAGCGCCACCTGTGAGGGTAAGTGGACGATCATTAGTTGCATGTATCTGTCAGACGTGCAGTTGCTACATGCATGCTGGGTGACATTCCCTGACTGGCTGTGGCTTTGCGTACTTTGGGACCTGTCTGGCTGCATTGTGGTACTACTACATTGTGATAAATCTGAAGACTCGTGGTTGGTGACACCTAGCGTAGATGTCAACTCCCTGAGCACAACCTCAATGAAACAAACGAAGTTTCTATATCATGTAATCCAAATGTCGCCGAAAAATTAGACCAAAATTGTTGCCATATTTCTCATGTTTAATTCACATGAATTTCATCAATATCCATAAAGTTCCATTACATATGTATATCCAAAATCAATGTATAGGTGATAGTATCCCAATGCATTTCGGACACATGGTCCTTCGTCAGGGGGATCCTAAACAAATAAAAATGAAGCAATCTAAGTATAATTCACCGGGTAGCAAGTTTCAACCAATCAAGTAATGCTCTAACAGTTATGCATGCGCTTTATCTATAGTAATGACTAGTGAATCTAACGTAAACCAAAACGTGTACTAAATAAAGTAGATCCCACTGTCCCCAATCATGCAAAACAGATGAAACAAGCCAAGCTTGCGGCATACATAAAACGCTAAACCAAATTTCAATGAGTTCAATGATTTCGAAAAAGATAGAAAGATAAAGTGGTCACCGTGAACGAAAAATTATCACCGTGATGAAAAAGTCTACGCGTTATAGCCCAAGTGAAAACGCACATGGTAAAGTATTAGCACTTACGAGAAATTCAAAGCAAGATCACGCATCTAGCCAGTGCGCCCTTCGCCATGTTTTGTGCAACAAGCGTTCAATGTGTGCGGAAGTAGATAAAGAGCGAGCAGTGTGTATAGAAAGAGGACTGTGATTTAGCGGCCATGTTAGAATGGTATAACGGAAAAACCGAAGGATTATGAGATGAATAAACTAACAGTTAGTTGGAGACGAGAGAGGGTGAAAAACGGAATGAAAAAGTGTACAGAATTAGGAGAGGAGAAGGTTACAGTGATTACATAATTGTGTGCCAATAAACAGATAAAGAGGATCGATGCATATCAAAGCGATGTTTACACAGAAATAGAAGGAGTCTTCTATAAATAACATTGAAATTCCATCCGATCATTGAGACCAGAAGGTTTCATTGATTGAAGGAATTTGATCCAATGGTTTTCACGCTGTAATAAAAAGTTGTTGTTGTCTCTGTCGTCACGCTTATTGACCACCTCCACTGCAGCGAACCTGAGCTGACTGATGTTGTGTCTGCTGTCCTTGAAATGTATAGCCAGGTTAGACTTCATGTTAACAGTCCTTATATTACTCTTATGTTCATTTATCCTCTGTTGCAATTTGCGTGTAGTTTTCCCAGTATATATCAGCCCACAGGGGCATTTCACAATATATACAACATTCTCAGTGTCACAAGTAGCATTCAATTTCAATTTGATGTCGGTTCCTTTCATAGGATGTTTAATCACCGGACCTTTGATCATGTTGTTGCAATTCTGACAATTAAGGCAAGGTTGGTTGCCTTTATGTTTGATCGTAGATGTAGGTTTGGGTTTTTTAATGAGTTCCTTGAGATTGTTACCTCTTTTATAGGCAAATAGTGGTTGCTCACTGAAAATACCATTGAAATCCTGTTCTCGACAGATAATAGGCCAGTGTTTCAAAATGGCAGTTTTGTATGCCCTTGACGACTCAGAATATTTGGATACGACCACTGGTCTATTTTTATTGTCCTTGGGTTTAGTGATCAGGGCTTCCTGTCGTGTGATGCTGTCACAACGTTCTTTTGCATGAACCAAAATAGGTTGTGGATATCCTCTCTTTGCGAAGCGTTCCAGCATATTGGTGGCTTGTTCCTCATATTTGGTGGTGTCAGATGCGATACGTTTCACACGTAATAGTTGCGAAAATGGCAGATGATTTTTCAATGGTTTTTGGTGATACGAGCTGTAGTATAAGATGTTGTTTTTATCAGTTGTTTTCCTATAGAGATCGGTCTCTAGGTGATCTTGAAGCCTTGTCACTCTCACATCCAAGAAGGTGATGGATTGTTGACTCATTTCAGATGTAAATTGAATACGGTTGTTTATTTGGTTGAGATCAGTTACTGCTTTGTGTAAGGAATCAAAGTCTCCTCGCCATAGGACGAAAATATCGTCTATGTAACGCAAGAATGCCATGGCATGTGTAATCCAAGGTGTCTGGTTCAGGATATTGTTATTCTCAAAGTATATCATGAATGCGTTAGCATAGACAGGTGCCGCACAATTGCCCATGGAAGTCCCGGACAACTGTGCATAGAATTGGTCATCCCAAGAAAAGTAACTCTGATAAAGGGTGAAATGCGTGAGTTGCATTAGGAAAATTTGCAGGTCTTGTGAAAGATCAGAGTGTACCAAAATGTTCTCAATTGCTTCCATGCCTAGGTCATGAGGGATGCTCGTGTATAAAGATTTCACATCTATTGAACACAACCAGATTGTTTCATCTTCTCCAAACCTGATCTCGTTGAGAATCTGTAGGAAGTGTGTGGTATCCTTTATGTACGTGCAAGATTGTTGAATTAACGGCTGAAGATATCTGTCAATGAATTTGCCCGTGTTTTCATGGATACTTCCACGTGTAGACACAATAGGTCTAAATGGGGGCTGAGTTACGCTCTTGTGAACCTTTGGTAGCATATACATGCTAGGTGTGCTGGGGTTGATCGGTGTCAAGAATCTCTTGGTTTTTGGTTCAATTGTTCCGTTCTCTTCCGCCATGGTTAAAATGTTCATCAACACTTCTTTGTATCTGTTGGTAGGGTTGAAATGAATTAATTCATAGGTGTTCTTGTCTGATAGGTGTTCTCGAACCTGGTCTTTATAAAATGTGGTGTCCATGAGGACCAACGCGCCCCCTTTGTCAGCGGTTTGGTATGTGATGTCCACCCTTTTAGCTAAGTTGTTGAGCAATGAGAATTCTTTTTTGGTTAAATTCAGGTGTTTCTTCTTCCTGGTGTAGTTGATGTTGTTAATGTCATTCTTTACTAAGCTTTCAAATATGTCAAAGGATTTGTGACTTGTGGGTGCCATGTATGTACTTCTGGCTCGTAATCCTCTCAATTGGTCTTCCTGTTCCTTGTTTTGTGGAGGAGAGATGTTCTCAAAGAAGTGCCTTAAACGTAGGTTACGCATGAATTTGAATAAGCTAATTTCCAGCTCAAGCTCGTTGGTGTGGCTGGTGGGAATGAATGACGTGCCTTTTTGTAATACATTGACTTCTTGTTCTGTTAGGGTATATGAAGATATATTAATGACTAAGTTGTCTTCTTCTTTGGTTTGTCCACCCTCTGATTCAATGTTGTGCTTCTCAACTCCCTCTCTCTCTCTCTCTCTTTCTCTTTTTCTTTTTCCTTTGACCTGGCTCCTCCTGGGTCGTCTCTTTCTCCCGGGCCTTCCTCTAAAAAAGGAACCGCAGAGAGGGTGGAAGTTTCCGTGCTAGTTGAAGGTTTTTGCAAGTTGACTCGTCTTTGATCAGTGCGTGATTCTTCCTCAGAAGATGAAGTCTCTGTCGTGGTGTTAGTGTCGGCTCTTGGTGGTTTGTTCTGTCGCCTTCTGGCATATACCTCAGCCCAAGAGTACACTTCCCCCAATTTATAGTCTATAGTATCTCTTTGATACTTGCGTAATTTCCGTTCGTTTATCTCCCTGGTGTGTTTGTCCAGTTGGTCAGTGATATCCTCCAGTATCTTGGACCAGTCTTCCTTGGGTAGCATGTCACTTAATTCTTGCTTACATTGTTGAATATCCCTGTTGAGTTCCTCCAAGGCTCTAAAAAGTTCATCCACTATTAATAAAATTAAATCTAACGAGCATTTGTTTAAAATGGCGTACCATCTTTCAACAAATTTCGAGCTGTTCCTGCATAGAAGTGGTTTTAGCGGGACTCGGAGCCCCCTTGGGATACGTTGAGCTCGATGGTATCGTATCAAAGTGCTGGCGTGAAGCCTTTGGCTTATCTCCTTCTTAGAAAAATAGAGAAACTGTTTCAAACAACTTTCTTAGTTTCTGATAGATCCTTGCGGGCTTGCGACCTCGGGAATTAAAGCATAGATTTTGTCCACGTCATCTGTGTTGAAAGCAAAAGTGTCTGCTTTGAGGTCAGTTAATGCTGTAATGTCATCATATGCCATTTTGGAAAATCGATGATCGAGTAGATTGGGGTGCCGTGACCCTGGTCAGGATCAAAGTAATGTACGGGTGTGGGTCACGCACTCCTCAGTGTAATTAGGGTAAACAGGTTGCGGTGTGCATCAGAGATATCACCCCCTGACAAAGAAGGTGTGGGAATCAAACTCGTGGTTGGTGACACCTAGCGTAGATGTCAACTCCCTGAGCACAACCTCAATGAAACAAACGAAGTTTCTATATCATGTAATCCAAATGTCGCCGAAAAATTAGACCAAAATTGTTGCCATGTTTCTCATGTTTAATTCACATGAATTTCATCAATATCCATGAAGTTCCATTACATATGTATATCCAAAATCAATGTATAGGTGATAGTATCCCAATGCATTTCGGACACATGGTCCTTCGTCAGGGGAATCCTAAACAAATAAAAATGAAGCAATCTAAGTATAATTCACCGGGTAGCAAGTTTCAACCAATCAAGTAATGCTCTAACAGTTAAGCATGCGCTTTATCTATAGTAATGACTAGTGAATCTAACGTAAACCAAAACGTGTACTAAATAAAGTAGATCCCACTGTCCCCAATCATGCAAAACAGATGAAACAAGCCAAGCTTGCGGCATACATAAAACGCTAAACCAAATTTCAATGAGTTCAATGATTTCAAAAAAGATAGAAAGATAAAGTGGTCACCGTGAACGAAAAATTATCACCGTGATGAAAAAGTCTACGCGTTATAGCCCAAGTGAAAACGCACATGGTAAAGTATTAGCACTTACGAGAAATTCAAAGCAAGATCGCGCATCTAGCCAGTGCGCCCTTCGCCATGTTTTGTGCAAGAAGCGTTCAATGTGTGCGGAAGTAGATAAAGAGCGAGCAGTGTGTATAGAAAGAGGACTGTGATTTAGCTGCCATGTTAGAATGGTATAACGGAAAAACCGAAGGATTATGAGATGAATAAAGTAACAGTTAGTTGGAGACGAGAGAGGGTGAAAAACGGAATGAAAAAGTGTACAGAATTAGGAGAGGAGAAGGTTACAGTGATTACATAATTGTGTGCCAATAAACAGATAAAGAGGATCGATGCATATCAAAGCGATGTTTACACAGAAATAGAAGGAGTCTTCTATAAATAACATTGAAATTCCATCCGATCATTGAGACCAGAAGGTTTCATTGATTGAAGGAATTTGATCCAATGGTTTTCACGCTGTAATAAAAAGTTGTTGTTGTCTCTGTCGTCACGCTTATTGACCACCTCCACTGCAGCGAACCTGAGCTGACTGATGTTGTGTCTGCTGTCCTTGAAATGTATAGCCAGGTTAGACTTCATGTTAACAGTCCTTATATTACTCTTATGTTCATTTATCCTCTGTTTCAATTTGCGTGTAGTTTTCCCAGTATATATCAGCCCACAGGGGCATTTCACAATATATACAACATTCTCAGTGTCACAAGTAGCATTCAATTTCATTTTGATGTCGGTTCCTTTCATAGGATGTTTAATCACCGGACCTTTGATCATGTTGTTGCAATTCTGACAATTAAGGCAAGGTTGGTTGCCTTTATATTTGATCGAAGATGTAGGTTTGGGTTTTTTAATGAGTTCCTTGAGATTGTTACCTCTTTTATAGGCAAATAGTGGTTGCTCACTGAAAATACCATTGAAATCCTGTTCTCGACAGATAATAGGCCAGTGTTTCAAAATGGCAGTTTTGTATGCCCTTGACGACTCAGAATATTTGGATACGACCACTGGTCTATTTTTATTGTCCTTGGGTTTAGTGATCAGGGCTTCCTGTCGTGTGATGCTGTCACAACGTTCTTTTGCATGAACCAAAATAGGTTGTGGATATCCTCTCTTTGCGAAGCGTTCCAGCATATTGGTGGCTTGTTCCTCATATTTGGTGGTGTCAGATGCGATACGTTTCACACGTAATAGTTGCGAAAATGGCAGATGATTTTTCAATGGTTTTTGGTGATACGAGCTGTAGTATAAGATGTTGTTTTTATCAGTTGTTTTCCTATAGAGATCGGTCTCTAGGTGATCTTGAAGCCTTGTCACTCTCACATCCAAGAAGGTGATGGATTGTTGACTCATTTCAGATGTAAATTGAATACGGTTGTTTATTTGGTTGAGATCAGTTACTGCTTTGTGTAAGGAATCATAGTCTCCTCGCCATAGGACGAAAATATCGTCTATGTAACGCAAGAATGCCATGGCATGTGTAATCCAAGGTGTCTGGTTCAGGATATTGTTATTCTCAAAGTATATCATGAATGCGTTAGCATAGACAGGTGCCGCACAATTGCCCATGGAAGTCCCGGACAACTGTGCATAGAATTGGTCATCCCAAGAAAAGTAACTCTGATAAAGGGTGAAATGCGTGAGTTGCATTAGGAAAATTTGCAGGTCTTGTGAAAGATCAGAGTGTACCAAAATGTTCTCAATTGCTTCCATGCCTAGGTCATGAGGGATGCTCGTGTATAAAGATTTCACATCTATTGAACACACCCAGATTTTTTCATCTTCTCCAAACCTGATCTCGTTGAGAATCTGTAGGAAGTGTGTGGTATCCTTTATGTACGTGCAAGATTGTTGAATTAACGGCTGAAGATATCTGTCAATGAATTTGCCCGTGTTTTCATGGATACTTCCACGTGTAGACACAATAGGTCTAAATGGGGGCTGAGTTACGCTCTTGTGAACCTTTGGTAGCATATACATGCTAGGTGTGCTGGGGTTGATCGGTGTCAAGAATCTCTTGGTTTTTGGTTCAATTGTTCCGTTCTCTTCCGCCATGGTTAAAATGTTCATCAACACTTCTTTGTATCTGTTGGTAGGGTTGAAATGAATTAAGTCATAGGTGTTCTTGTCTGATAGGTGTTCTCGAACCTGGTCTTTATAAAATGTGGTGTCCATGAGGACCAACGCGCCCCCTTTGTCAGCGGTTTGGTATGTGATGTCCACCCTTTTAGCTAAGTTGTTGAGCAATGAGAATTCTTTTTTGGTTAAATTCAGGTGTTTCTTCTTCCTGGTGTAGTTGATGTTGTTAATGTCATTCTTTACTAAGCTTTCAAATATGTCAAAGGATTTGTGACTTGTGGGTGCCATGTATGTACTTCTGGCTCGTAATCCTCTCAATTGGTCTTCCTGTTCCTTGTTTTGTGGAGGAGAGATGTTCTCAAAGAAGTGCCTTAAACGTAGGTTACGCATGAATTTGAATAAGCTAATTTCCAGCTCAAGCTCGTTGGTGTGGCTGGTGGGAATGAATGACGTGCCTTTTTGTAATACATTGACTTCTTGTTCTGTTAGGGTATATGAAGATATATTAATGACTAAGTTGTCTTCTTCTTTGGTTTGTCCACCCTCTGATTCAATGTTGTGCTTCTCAACTCCCTCTCTCTCTCTCTCTCTTTCTCTTTTTCTTTTTCCTTTGACCTGGCTCCTCCTGGGTCGTCTCTTTCTCCCGGGCCTTCCTCTAAAAAAGGAACCGCGGAGAGGGTGGAAGTTTCCGTGCTAGTTGAAGGTTTTTGCAAGTTGACTCGTCTTTGATCAGTGCGTGATTCTTCCTCAGAAGATGAAGTCTCTGTCGTGGTGTTAGTGTCGGCTCTTGGTGGTTTGTTCTGTCGCCTTCTGGCATATACCTCAGCCCAAGAGTACACTTCCCCCAATTTATAGTCTATAAATCTGAAGACCAAACAGAGACTGTTTGAAAGTGACGCACTATGCACAAGCCCCCGTGGGGTGCTACGTAAACCACGTTTAAATGTGACACCACATTTCAATGTTTGAACAGTAAATCAAAATTTAAACAACCATTTCTAAAGTATTGTCCATCAAAACGATTCAATTGGAAAACTTTGTAGTTTTAATGCCAGTTTTTTCTTTGTGCTCTGTCTTCATCAAATACATTACATCATGTACTTGTTCCTCTTAACATCATTTGCTTGTCAGTCCCAATGCATTTCGGTATGGGATACCTTCATCAGGGGAATACTAAAAATAAAGCCAACACAATAACGATAATCAAAATTTAAACTGCGGGAGCCTAGATCTCCACCTCGTGTACATGCAAAACCTAGTGCCCGTTTGTCATAACTAGTCCCATTGTTATCTTTACCATGGTGTCTATATATGTAAGTCTACTAAACCATAAAGTGACCATATACACCTAAACTAAACAGACTGAAAGTCAGCCTACCTGACTACTAGCAAATGTGATTGCCAACTCGAAAAGATGAGCTTATCACCTTCCTGAAAAAATAAGTAAAAATCCCATGACTGTCTGTAAGCCACACTTTTTGGATCCTGTCGAAAACTATAAGGATGAAATGTCGCCTACCTCTCTTATCTGGCGTGTACCCCTTCTGTGTAGATTCCCTATCGTGGAGCTCAATGTTGAAATCGTCACCTGTGTTCTGAGCTGCACAAAAAGTAATGTCATTACAATCTGTCCCTTACGTTTGAAAAAACCTTCCTGCCCTTGCCCCAGAATAGCATCGCCTACCTCTGTAGCTTCAGTGGATCCCTTGCAGTTAGGTTGCCCTTGGAGATGCTCCGTATCAATTCTCCGCTAGTTTGTGTTCTATGGGAAATTTCAAAAACGTTACAACCCGCTTACTCGTGTGCCTCCCCTATCTCGCCCCTGAACATCCGCTTACCTAACGCGGTTTGGTGTAGCCCTTCTCTCGTCATCTTGCGCGGTCGCCTAGAGAGGGTGTGGAATCTTATGAGCTACCGCCCTGACTACTGGATGTCGAAAACGGACTCACTATGTGAAAACGGGCGCCATCTTTGAGTGGTGTTTAAAGGCGATAAACGCAATGTGTGATAGTCTGTAATAATGTAAAGCCTGATGAGAAAAATTAGAAAAACTATAAGGTGTCTAATGAGAAATGAGTATAAAAATGGATGTGAACTACGTAATAGATAACATTAGTCAGTGTTGGATCCTTGTTATGACAAAGTGGCATTACATGCTCTATGAAATTTGTTACATGATAACAATAGCAATAAATATACATTACAGGAAGCATGTAAATTCAATTTTATCATTGAGCCCACAAGGTTCAAGCGTGTTCAAACTACGGATCCAGTGTGTTTCTCTCTAGGACAATAGGCGGTTGGTGTCAGCATGTGACTGATCATCTATACTTTCTAACACTGTGAATCGCAGTTGAGGGATGGTATGCTGTCTGTCTTTCCAGTGCATGGCTAGATTAGACTTCTGGTTACTGGTTCTAATCATGCTTTTGTGTTCCGTAATGCGGACTTTTACTTTTCTGGTGGTTTTCCCCACATATACCAGCCCGCAAGGGCATTTGATGGCATACACTACCATACTAGTGTTGCAATCTGATGTGTGCCTTAGCTGTATGTGTTTCCCTGTATGTGGGTGTTGGAAGCTGTCCCCCACCATGACATTGCCGCAATGGCCACAGTTGTTGCATTTCACCATACCTCTGTGTCTGACATTTCCTGTTCTGACCTGTGTCTGTTTCAAAATTTCTTTTATGTTTTTGGATCTAGTGTGGGCAAACAGTGGTTTGCCCACAAAGACCGTCTTAAAGTCTGTCTCTAGTTCAATCACCTCCCATCTGTTTAGGATACTTTTCTTGATGGACCTACACATTGTTGAATATTTAATGACACACACCTCCCTCTGAAGTGACGACTTGACAGTTTTGTCTAGTAGTTCCTGTCTGTTTTTAAGGCTGGCTTTAGATTTAGCTTGTTGCAACACTTCTTCCGGGTACCCTCTCTCTTTATATGCCTGAGCCATGATCTCCATTTCTTGGAGGCCCTGTGCTTCTTGTGAACAGATTCTACGAGCCCGTAGAAACTGCGAGAATGGTAAGTGATTTTTTTAAAGATGGGGTATGGAAGCTGCTATAATGTAATGCGCTGTTGCGGTCTGTGGGCTTCTTGAAGAGCCTTGTATGTAATTCAACTCCCTTCTTCTCTATGAGAATATCCAAATAGTTAATTGTATCTGCATCTATTGAGTGTGTTATTTTAATTTGATCATGACAACTGTTCAACTCAATCAACATATTTTCTAGAATTTCTTGTGTACCTTCCCACACCATCAAAATATCGTCAATGTACCTGACGTAAAGCTTAAGGTGTTGTATCCATTGTGGGTTTTGTAGAATGTTTTCATCTTCGTACTTTGCCATAAATATATTTGCTAAAGTCGGTGCCCCTGTAAAACCCATGCTGGTTCCAGTTCTTTGAAGATAAAAACAATCCTGCCATTTGAAATATCCATGATATAAACAAAAGTGTAACAATTCTAGAAGAAACACGTTGATACCTTCGTCATAATCATGTCGTAACAACATCCATTCAACTGCCTCTATTCCCTCCTGATGGGGGATAGAGGTGTACAAAGCCGTTATATCAACAGTACATAACAGAATGTTTTCTTCTGGTGTTATTGTGACCTCACTTATCCTCTTCAAACAATCAGTGGTGTCCTGTATGTACGTGTTCCATTGTTGCACTAAAGGTTGCAAATAGTGGTCTAAAAACTTGCCTAAAGGTTCATGCAGTGACCCACACCCCGCCACAATTGGACTGAATGGTGGGTCCACTGCATTTTTGTGCATTTTGGGCACCATATATATGTGAGGTCTCTTCGGATATTGGACAGTTAGGAATCTACTTGTTTGTTCGTCTATCCACCCCATTTCCAGTGCTTTATCAAGAATGGTTTTCAAGGTAGTCTGAAAACGGGCCGTAGGGTCCGTGTCTAGTTTGATGTAAGTATCCTCATCAGTGACATGCTGATTGACCTTAGCCTGGTAGTAAGAATTATTGAGCACAACTAGCGCTCCTCCTTTGTCTGCTGGTACAATCTTTAAGCTGTCGTTCTGTGCTAGTTTTTTCAAAGTCTGGTGTTCTTGTTTAGTTAAATTGTTCTTCCTGCTCTTCGTGGTGGATAACTGTTCTACATCTTTCTTTACCAACGTTTCAAACAAATCCAAAGTTTCGTGAGAAAATGGAGCTACAAATGTACTCTTTGGGCTAAAACTTTGTGGTCTGTCTTGTGTAGTGCTAGGATCTGAGTTTAACGTGTGGAAAAACCACTTGAGACGAAGTTTCCTCATGGACTTAAATAATTAAACCTCTCTTTCTAGTCTATTGGTGGAGTATGTCGGTACAAATGACATACCTTTGTTTAACACCCTTGTTTCTATAGGACTTAATGGGTAATTAGAGATATTCATCACTAGTTCCTCCGGTTTCTTGGCTTTTTTTGGACCTTGTCCCCTCCTTGTCCGTTTTGTTTTGTTTGAGGTTGTTCTATGGGAGGGTGGTTGGATGTTTGACCCCCCTCTAAAAAAGCCTGTGCCGGGGTTGTGTTTGTGCTTCCCTGTGCTCCTGCCTCATGACTCGTGCTGGGAGTGGCTGCCAGTGGTGTTCGGGTGGGTAAAGTGTCTTGTTCAGTTGCTACACTCTCTTCTGACGAGGATGCTTGTGGTTTTTTTGTTATAAGCTCTTCTTTGGGCAGTCCGTTTTCGACATCCAGTAGTCAGGGCGGTAGCTCATAAGATTCCACACCCTTTCTAGGCGACCGCACAAGACGACGAGAGAAGGGCTACACCAAACCGCTTTAGGTAAGCGGATGTTCAGGGGCGAGATAGGGGAGGCACACGAGTAAGCGGGTTGTAACGTTTTTGAAATTTCCCATAGAACACAAACTAGCGGAGAATTGATACGGAGCATCTCCAAGGGCAACCTAACTGCAAGGGATCCACTGAAGCTACAGAGGTAGGCGATGCTATTCTGGGGCAAGGGCAGGAAGGTTTTTCAAACGTAAGGGACAGATTGTAATGACATTACTTTTTGTGCAGCTCAGAACACGGGTGACGATTTCAACATCGAGCTCCACGATAGGGAATCTACACAGAAGGGATACACGCCAGATAAGAGAGGTAGGCGACATTTCAACCTTATAGTTTTCGACAGGATCCAAAAAGTGTGGCTTACAGACAGTCATGGGATTTTTACTTATTTTTTCAGGAAGGTGATAAGCTCATCTTTTCGAGTTGGCAATCACATTTGCTAGTAGTCAGGTAAGCTGACTTTCAGTCTGTTTAGTTTAGGTGTATATGGTCACTTTATGGTTTAGTAGACTTACATATATAGACACCATGGTAAAGATAACAATGGGACTAGTTATGACAAACAGGCACTAGGTTTTGCATGTACACGAGGTGGAGATCTAGGCTCCCGCAGTTTAAATTTTGATTATCGTTATTGTGTTGGCTTTATTTTTAGTATTCCCCTGATGAAGGTATCCCATACCGAAATGCATTGGGACTGACAAGCAAATGATGTTAAGAGGAACAAGTACATGATGTAATGTATTTGATGAAGACAGAACACAAAGAAAAAACTGGCATTAAAACTACAAAGTTTTCCAATTGAATCGTTTTGATGGACAATACTTTAGAAATGATTGTTTAAATTCTGATTTACTGTTCAAACATTGAAATGTGGTGTCACATTTAAACATGGTTTACGTAGCACCCCACGGGGGCTTGTGCATAGTGCGTCGCTTTCAAACAGTCTCTGTTTGGTCTTCAGATTTATCACACTGACGTGAGCCAGTCAGTCTAAGCGGCAGCACCAAAGAAAAATTGTTTACTTTTAAAGATTTTGTTGCAAATAGGTGTGCAGAGTGTCAACCTTGTTACAGACTACTACATTGTGGCCACACTACATGTCCCACAATGCTTCAGAGCATTCCCTGATGTGCAACAATGGCATGACTATGGGACATTATGGGAGCCTATATGGTCATGGACATTCATAGGGGACAGGGTCGCAGTCGCATGCCACTTACCTTGGGTGTCTTGGGTGGGGCGGGATGAGTCCAGACGTGTGAATCCAATGCACGCCTCCCTCTCAAGGGTGTCTTCCACTTGGTCCTCCAAGGCTGTTATGTTATGTTATGTTATATTAATTTATTATGCGCACAGATACTCCAGCCAAGGAGCGTCCCGGCGCAGAGACAAGGTAGAACATAACACAACAGAAAAAATGGAAAAACATAAAAGCAGCTAAAACAGGAATGTTTTTATAGCCCTCCGGAAAGTCAAGAGGTCCTCCAGCAGGCGAATTTCACCAGGAAGGGAGTTCCATGCTGACGCAGCTTTTGCACTAAACGAGCGGCCTCCCATGCGACTGAGCCTGAATCTGAGGACTACAGCAAGGGCCAAGCCCTGGGAACGGAGGGTACGGGTGGGAACATAAAAGGAGAGACAGCTAGATAAGATTTCCGGGCCTATACCTCTCAGAATCTTAAAGGCAAGGCACAGAACCTTAAAGAGGATGCGCTTCCTTACAGGGAGCCAGTGTAGGGAACGAAGGACATTTGCCACCGAGCTGAATCTGGGCAAGCCAACAATCGCCCTAGCCGCAGCATTCTGAACCCGCTGCAAACGGGTTAACTCTGCCTGGTTGGCCCCAGCCAGAAGAGAGCTAGCATAATCCAGGCGAGAGATGATAGTTGCCTGGATCACTAGCTGCCTGGTCGGGGCGTCAAAGAACTTGAGAACAGGTCTCAAGCCCCTTAGCAGTCCAAAACAACAGGCCGCAGTTTTTTTAGTGTGCCCTACAAAGGAAAGGCCCGCATCCAGCCAGACCCCCAGGTTTTTCACCTCCGGTACCGGGGTCGGAGTGGGTCCCAGCTCTGAAGGCCACCATTGGTCACCCCACATCTCCACTCCCTTACCGACAACCATCACCTCCGTTTTTGTGGCATTTAGCTGGAGACAGTTGCCTGTCAACCAGCTGGCCACCGCCTTCAGTCCAGACTGAAACCTAGGGGCCTCAATCTCCGCGTCCCCGCTGGGAGTAACCGCCAGCTGTGTGTCGTCGGCATATGAGACCAAAGTTAGGCCCCACTGCCTAGCGACATCAGCCAGCAGTCTCACGTAAAGATTGAACAACGTGGGACTCAGCGAGGACCCTTGCGGAACCCCCATGGCCAGCGGTTGGAAATTGGACTTGAAGGGAGGGATGGCAACACAGAAGGAGCGGTCATCTAGAAAGGAGCGGAACCATTGCAACGCCTGACCGCCAATGCCAGTCTCCTCAAGCCGATGCAGGAGGATGCTGTGGTCTACCGTGTCAAAGGCGGCGCTAAGGTCTAACAATATAAGTGCCGCCGTTTGACCAGCATCCAACCTTGAACGGAGATGTTCCACCATCACAAGTAACGCGGTCTCCGTGCTGTGACCAGCACGGAAGCCGTTTTGTGTGGGGTCGAGGGCATTGGTCCGTACAAGATGTTCAGACAGGGCCAGATTGACATGGGCCTCTGTGATCTTAGCTGGCCAGGGTAGCAACGAAATGGGGCGATAACTTTCAGGCTTAGACGGGTCCAGGGAGGGCTTTTTGATAATTGGGGACACCACAGCTTGCTTCCACTTAGCTGGAACTACTCCCGTTTCCAAGGAAAGGTTAACAAGGGAACATACAACTGAACGTCCCATAAAAGCCTGATCTCGAAAGAGAGCAGGCCTTACTGGATCAGATGGGGATCCAGATTTGACTTGCAACGCAAGTTTATCAAACCCGTCCAAGGTAAGGGGGCGGAAGACAAGCAGAGTAGTCTGATGGGGAGTCCCACTGGTGCTTTCCCGACCGGACCCAATGCTAGGGAATGTCCGATAAATAGCTTGGAATTTCCCCAGGAAATAAGAAGCAAGGGATTCACAGTGGGAAAGGGAACTTACGGTCGTAGAGGTAGTCCGCTTTGCCATGAGATCTTTTACGGCCTTAAAAATGGCTTTTGACGGATTAATACTGTTCTGGAATTTTGCGGCATAAAAAGCCGCTCGAGCTCGACAGATAGCCCGATGGTAGAGCTTAACGGACCTGACATATTCAGCTTTTAAATCAGCCCCATAGGTCTTCCTCCAGGCCCTCTCAGCCCGTCTACAGGCACCCTTCAGGGCACGAAGGGCGCCATCGTACCAGGGACTCGACTCTCTAGAGTTGATTTTAGTCGATACAATGGGTATCAGAGAGTCCAAGGCCCTAGTGATCCAGGAACAAAAGAGGTCATACCCCTTTTCTACATCCGTCAAAGGACCCAGCGGCTCCTCTAGTAGAAGAAGATGAAAATCTTCTAACCTAAGTTTCTTCCAGGCCCTCTTCTGTACCCGCCTAGCCGAGGAGATGGAGGGGGTGGCTGAGACAGGGCAAAGAATGGACACCAAGAAGTGGTCTGTCCATTCCACCGGTAAGATAGAGGTGATTTTAGTCCCCGACAGATTGGTAAACAAGGGATCTAAAATATGCCCCCCCGAATGGGTAGGCTGGGAGACCATCTGGGGAAGTTGAAAGGCCTCTAGGTCAGAGGAGATGGAGCGCACTGTCAGGCCTGAGAGGGTGTCGAAATGCAGATTCAAATCACCCATGATGGAGAAGTTGGCACAGTCTGCGACCAAAGGGCCAACAATGTCGGGGAAAGCATTTCTAAACACCATATCGCTGCCGGGCGGACGATAAACGACCATCTCGGAAAGCGTAAACTCAGGGCTGACAGAGACCTTGAACAAGGCACTTTCACACCCAGGGATATTTAGGGCACTCCAGACACAGGAATAAGTGGACCTTACTACTAAAGCTATACCCCCACCTCTGGACAATCTATTCAAGGTGTACATAGAATAGCCGGGTGGGCAGGCTAGATTTGAAATAGCAGTATCCGCATCCTGAAGCCAGGTTTCAGTCATGGCAAATATGTCCGGAGCTTCCTCCTCAATAAGGTCAAAGATGTTCTGATGTTTGGAGGAACTGTAGGTCCTCCCCCTCCAGTGCCCGGTGCCTCTCCAAGGCGCTCCGCCACCTTCTCTTTGGCACGACCTCGGAGGTCGTACCATCTTTTTTTAAGTTCGTCGAGTGACCTATCGGCCACACCCACGGAGTTGACGGTGGAGGCTATTCCTTGCCAGATCCTCCTTTTTTCCTGCTCCGGGACCCTCCTGGAGTCTTTGCCGAACAGTTTGGCGTGGTTGGCCACCACCCCTTCGATCAAATGCTCCAGCTCCTGTTCTGAAAATTTCAGCTTACTCTTCCGCCCTGTGGTGTTGCTGGGGCCAGGAACAGGTTCCTCAGACATGGCAGCAATGTTGTTGCAGAGTAGGAATCAACAGTAGAATAGCAGGAGCTCTCCCACTTGCTCACTTGAGGTCTGCCTCACTGTGGTGAATGGGGGTGGGAACTGGCTGCTTCCTGGTTGTGATGTCATCACTGTGCTCAAAATGCGACTTCCCGTTTTCCCGATCTCGCGATTTTGCGATCTCGCAATTAGCGATATCGCAAATAGCGATATCGCTATTTGCGATAATGCAATCCCGACGCGGGTAGCCGGAAATAGCGATTTTTCTGCGATTATCGTTAATCGCAAACGGAATTTGCGCCCGCGTGCGAATCACATTTTTTTATCGCTAATCTGCATGAATTCAGATTTGCGATTTCTCAATAGCGATTCGCAATTTTTCGCTATTTGAGAATCGCAAATCCCGTTTTTCATGAATCAGGCTGAAAGACCGGTTATTATCTAATTTCATTATATATTTTCTTCCCATTAGCATCAAGATTAACACCCAGAAAGATCTGCATGGATAACTGTACACCTTGACAGCACATAAAATATCACTTTTTCTAGGGAGAGTGGATTACTGGGTTATAAAGAGATTTGTCTCACCACCAAAGTAAGAATATGCATTTCCTAGGACCAGTGTTCATTCCACATCTCTGTACAGAATCCTGCACCTACAACTCCTCTACAACATTAGTCTCTGGATAATAGCATCAAATATGAAATCCAGAACTGGAGGTAATGGGGGTGGGGACTCTAATTAGGAACTGGGACAGTCTTGTACCATATATATGTACCGCTGCCAATGGGTAATTCACTATAGCTGATTTACATGCTTCGTAGACATTCTTTATGAGCCTTCCATTTCCAGAGGCCGGTACCTTGAAACAAAACTATAGGATTAAGGTTTTTTACATGCAATTCTGGTCAGAGTCATTGTTTTTAATGGCGTAGCCGGTGAAGTAACACTCAAAAATCAAAATGGGGATTACCTTTTAAAAGTCAAGTGCTTGACCAAACATACAGTATATGAGGCCTGTTATTTATCCTGCAGGATTACCAATGTTACGATGGCCAGTCCGGACGTCCCTTTTAAAGCACAGTAATTGGTCTTTTGAGTGTGTAATCAGAAACTACTAAAAGGTCAAGATTAGAAGGACATTTGAAAAGCCCCACTTTGGGCATCATGTTGCGTAATCTGGTTCCCTGGCATAGGTCTACAAGGCTTTGCTTCCATACCCATGAGTGCAGGGGCCCTGTGGTCAGAGGAGTCAAGATTATTGAGCCCCCCAACAGCCCCCTGAGCATACCTGCTGTTGTGTAGTCTGTGCTTTCTGGGTCACTATTAGTCCCTTGAAGGATTCATGGATGAAGTGGTGGTAATCCAAACAATCTTTCATTAATGAGTTACACACCCAAAAACCGCTAGAAACATTATATGCATTTCAACATTTATTTTTAAAAATGTATTTTACATTTCCTGAATCTAGTGGACACAACATTTTTTTGTAATATCTCAGAAGATAAAAAATGTAAAGCAGCTAAGTGTTTCATAAACAGTAAACACAGAGAAAATTACATCACAATGTGTAGCCCTCATTGTTCTATATCTAGGCACTATCTTATGTCTCAAGTTTCAGAGATAGTGCACATACCAGGGACAACAAGGTTTGTTGTCTGTCTGGATTAGCTTGTAGTGGGAGTGAAACGACGAAGAACGAGTCCAGGAAACAGTGTAGATAAATAAGCTTCCGTATTTATTCTTTGTATTATAAGTATCCTTAAAGGGAGCCCACGACAGAGGTAGCGAATGCAGGAATCCCCAACAGCTATCTGACTACAGAGAATTAGAACCAATAACACATAACACTCTAAAAGAATGCATAAGAGAAAAGAACTAAAGAATTAAAGACACAGTGTATATACTACATACCCCCTCCCCATAACAAAACAAAACAAATCCCTCCCATAACCAAATCAAAGCATTTCAATAAAGAACTATCAGCCTGATTCATGTACGGGCCGTTTTGCGTGGCCCTAATACCGAATCATAGCGACTCGCTATTGAGGACACGCAAAACGACATTCATGTAGCAATTGCTAAATAAATAGCGATTCCTACATGTTCTCTATTTGCGAGTAGCAATTTGCTACTCGCAAAAAAAGGAATAACTCCCCATTCATTCCTATGGGCCAAAAGGCCCATAGGAATGAATGGGGAGTATCCCTTATTTGCGAGTAGCAATTTGCTACTCGCAAATCAGATAGCGATTTTAAGGGTGCCAGGGGTGTCCAAAGGACACCCTGTAGCACCCCTTAAATGCAAATTGTAACAGGTGATGCGCACACACATGTCCAAAGGACATGTGTGTGTGCAACATGCAACTTAGAAAAATGCTTTTAAAAGCATTTTTCTAAGTTTTTGCTATTTACCGAGAGGTCTGACCTCTCGGTAAATAGTGGCCAAAATTTGCAAAATCGCAATTTTGTAATGTGTCATGAATAGCATTTAAGGAATCTCTAATAGAGATTCCTTAAATGCTAATCCTCGCATGTTTGCTAATTCTTTAATAGCGATTTTTGCATTTGGGATCATGAATACCAAATGCAAAAATCGCACTCGCAAAGGGCCAGATTCTCAGAATCTGGCCATTTTGCGAGCGCTTTTAGCTACATGAATCAGGCTGTATGTCCTTAAATTTAACAGGAAGTCTGTGAGTACGAGTATTAGCAGAAACATCAGCACCAGTAGGAACATCATAGTGAGAATTATCCAGAACACAAGAAGAATCAGTGGAAAAGTTAGAGGTATCAGTTTGTTGACTAGTACAATCAAATCCCGGACCAAATGTAAAATCAGCATTGTTATCAGAGTCTTCATCAATACAAGTTTTGTTGAAGATATCGACATGAGATTTAAAAATCTTAACTACCTTGGGCCTCATTTATGAAGGCCTTGCGCCACTGGTACGTCACTTTTTCCCATTTTAAAAGTGACGCACCGGCGGCGCAAGACCTTCATAAATAAGGGCACTTGTTTTTGCTCCACCAACCCTTGTTATCAAGTAACACAGAAGAACTTGTGACTTTAACAACACGAGAAGGTAGAGAAAACTTGGATTGACCTTTGCAAATTCTGAACGGTTTCTTAATAAGAACCCAATCATTCATCTTAAAATCAAAATTAGGACATTCACTTTTCGGATCATAAAACCTTTTCTGAATGGCTTGTTTGTTAGCAACAAATTTTTTAGTAGCTTGCAAATCTGTGATAAGACTCCTTTTCCTATTAAGACTTTGACCTACAGAGAAATCAGAGAACCACTTGGGTGGCAGTTTGGATTTAGCTTCTCTACCACGAAGTGCTTTAAAAGGTGTGACATTGGTTGTGGAGTGTGGAGTGTTCAGATATGCCCAAATTTTGTTGCGTATGAAAACAGCTACATCAACTTTGGATGAAAGAGCAGTTTGGATACCTTCTTTAATAAACCGGTTAGCTCTTTCAACAAGACCATTTGAAGATGGACTATACAAAGCAACTTTAAGGTGATGAATCTCACAGGAGTTAAAGAAATCCACCATTTGATTAGAAACAAAATGTTGGCCATTGTCAGTGACAACATAATTAGGAGTGCCTTCAATTTTAAAAATGTTTTGAAGAAAACTAATAACAGAATCAGAATTAGCATTCTGCACAAGAGAATAGTAAATCCATTTGGAGTGATAGTCAATAGCAACAATACAAAACCTTTTATCTGGTGGAAGCAGAATGAAAGGACCTGAAAAGTCTACCGCATTTTTATCCCAAGGTTGATCAGGAAAAGGTACTGGGTACAGAGGTTTTTTGTTGACTTTCCAGTGTTTATCACAAACAATGCATGTAGGACATTTATCAATAAAGTAATTCACATGTTTGTCTATGTTAGGCCACCAATAAATTGACTTAATTTTTTTACAAGTAGCAGAAATGCCCAAATGTCCCTCGTGAGCTATACTGATAATTTTGTCTCTTAACAAAGAAGGAGGAACAAACAAGCCGTTCCTGACACAGATCCCGTTTTCAAACGCAAGTTCTTCACGAACCTGTGCAAAAGACCTTAACTCACCATCAATATTCTTACTATTTGGCCATTTAGTCCTAATAAAAACTTCAAATTTTCTTTAAGATCACATCATTTTCCATGGCAGATGCCCAATCATCTTGAGAAATGTTGACGGAACAAGATGCAACAGCATCAATCAAACCAACAACACATTCAGAATTAATGTGATCCTCATCTTCGCCATTGTTGGGAAGAGGTAACCGTGAAAGACAGTCAGCACAAACATTTTTCCCACCTTGAATATATTTTATAGTTAAATTATATTCTTGTAATTTCGATAGTAATCTCACTAGTCTTGCAGAAGATTTACCTAAACCGTTGCCAGATAACAGAGACACCAATGGTTTGTGATCAGTGTAAACTTCACAGGAAACACCCCAAATATATGTTTTAAATTTTTGAATAGCCCAGACAATTGCCAATGCTTCCCGTTCAATAGTGCTGTAATTTTCTTCAGCTGTAGTTAGTGCACGAGAAGCAAAAGCAATGGTATTTTCTTTACCATCCACCCATTGACCAAAGACAGCTCCCAATCCTTTCTGACTTGCGTCTACTGACATAAAAGGTTTCGCCTTGGGAACAAAAGGTTGTAAGGCTGGGGCATTGATGACTGAGAGTTTAACCTTCTCAAAAATCTCTTGGAGAACAGAGGACCATTCAAATTTACAACCTTTTTTTAACAAATTCCGAAGTGGTTGTATAGTATTAGCAAATCCTGGCACAAACCTTGCGTAATATTCGCAGAGGCCAAGGAAAGACCTCAAGGTGTCCTTGTCTAGTGGAGGAGGTGCATTGCGTATTGCTTCAATGTTACAAAATTTTGGTTTAATACCATCCTTAGAAATTAAATGACCTAAATACTCTACTTCATGGACCAGTAATTTACATTTGTTGGCTTTAACTGTCATACCTTTCTCATGTAGGATTGAAAGTACTTTCCTGAGAACAATCAGATGTTCTTCCTCAGTTTCAGTATGTACTAATATATCATCCTGAAAAGCTTGGACTTGATTTAAACAACCAAACAAATTGTCCATTACCTTCTGAAACACACTTGCAGCTCACGCAAGGCCAAAGGGTAATCTTAAATATTTGAATGCCCCAAACGGAGTCACGAAAGCTGTAAGTGGTTGGGAATCAGTAGATAATAGAATCTGATGATATGCGGAGTGGAGATCTATCGTAGAAAAGAATTTTGATTTACCAATGTTAGCTAACATTTCATGTATGTGTGGCAGAGGATGGCAGTCAACCAAAATATTTTGGTTGAGGGACCTTAAATCCACACATAACCTTAAATCGCCATTCTGTTTCTTTCGCAAAACTACTGGAGAAATCCACTCTGAAGCATTTATAGGTGCTATAATACCTTCATCTTGAAGATTAGAAAGTAAGCTTTTGAGATCTTCTCTAACACTATTAGGAATGGGTTGAACCTTGTGTACAATAGGTTTTGCATTATCTTTCAAGACAATAGTATGTTCAAAACCTTTTACTTTGCCAACTGTACCTTTGAACACATCAGGAAAATCTGCTATGAGTTTGTCAACAATGGAAATTCCATTATTCACAGATAAAATGTTTGAAGGTAATTCACCTAGAATTATGGGAGGATCTTGTCCTGGCCGCAAAATAATTCCCAACAGGGCAAGGTCTTTCCATCCAACTATATTCCTTCCTTTAATTGCTACGTAAATCTTTGTTTTGATAGACCTACCTAAGCAGGTAAGTATGTCCCAAAAATATCCTATCAAGTCAATGTCTTGTTCCCCAAATGCCTTAGGATTAATATCAGGAGCAATGAGAGGAAACATATCAGGCCATAAATCATAAAATGTAACATCTGCAATAATGGTGACAGGGGCACCTGAATCAGCCATGGTAGGAATAACTTTGTTATCAATGATGATGTCAACAAATGGACCTTTGATAGGCTTGTCAATATGTTCAGGAACATCAATAGCAACAATCATATTACCAAATTGTGAAGTACAATCTTGAGTTTCAGGTGAATCTACAGAAACAGTACTAATTCTAGGTCTGAAATTCTTATTATTAGAACTTGGGGTCCTTTTATTACAAACATTATAAAAATGCCCAGTTTTCTGGCACTTAGTGCATCTTTTCCCAAGGGCTGGGCATAAAGGATTGTTACCAATATGATTATTAGATCCACAGCGAAAACATATTAATTGAGGTCTAATTTGCTGACTCTTGAACATTCTTTTATCAGTATTCTGTTTCTGTGAGATAGCATACAGAGAATTATCTTCAGAAACTAGACTCATAGATTGAGATGAATCAACTTGAGAAGAAGTCGCAAAATGTTGATTATTGGCTAGAACCTTTGATGTGACAATTGACCTTTCGATGCTTTTTGCTATATCGATTGTCTCTGTCAATGAAGGGTTAATAGAGGTGAGTAATCGTTCTTGAACTTTTTTAGAATGACAATGAAAAATGAATTGGTCTCTAATATAAATATCAACTTTAATTCCAAAGTCACATTTTTCAGCAAGAACCCTCAAATTTGCAATATAATCTTCAACAGATTCTTCTGACGACTGCTTGCACATAGCAAAATTAAACCTTTCTAAAATGACACTTGTAGCGTCAGAATACTGCTTGCCCATTCGAAGTTTAGCTTCAAGGTATACATTCCAAACAGCATCTTCTGAAATAGGTGCAGGATAATGAGGGAGGTTTTGAAAGACTCTGCGACCAGCAGTTCCAAGATGGTTAATTAATAGTGCTAACTTCCTAGTACTTGAATATTCGTCAGCGTCAATAGCAGTTAGGTAGTTTTCAAAATCTTTAATCCACTCAGACCATTTTAGTTCAGGTTTGCCAGGTTTTTGTAAAAATGGTGAAGGCTGTATAACACCTTGAAAAGTAGCCATGTATAAAATTGAATAAATAAATAAAATAAAATATAAAAAAAACTTACGAATGGCAGTAGTAGATGAATAGATCCATCGATATTGCGCTGTGAAAATGTGAAAATAAAAACAAACTGTGGTGAAATAAAGTTTAAACTGACTAAAAGTCAGCGTGAAACGAAAATCTCGAAGATCGTGAAATTCCCAAGATGGCGCTTAAACGTGTGACGTCAGCGCGTTACTCCCTGGGTGCCTTGCGAATCGAGTGACGAAAGCAATCCCAAAAACCCATTCGGCAAGAAGGGAAGGAGAATGTCACCGATGGAACACGCCGGAGTGAGTAGAATGCGCCCGTATGAATACAGGTCGCGCTGCTCGCGTGCGTGCAGTTTGAATGTCGCCGAAGGAATCGAGCGACCAACTGAATAAAAAGTTTTGATAGTTGAATAAGTCTGACCCACCTTTGAAAATTGAGTATGGTATCGATGGATGAGTCGAGACGGATGTGTCTGTAGGCTCCAAAATAATAGGAAGACGAATCTTTAAGTAGAGATGAAGGAAACTTCGAGTATAGAGGAAAAGTTTGTTTACCCCACTCCTGGTACCAAATTGTAGTGGGAGTGAAACGACGAAGAACGAGTCCAGGAAACAGCGTAGATAAATAAGCTTCCGTATTTATTCTTTGTATTATAAGTATTCTTAAAGGGAGCCCACGACAGAGGTAGCGAATGCAGGAATCCCCAACAGCTATCTGACTACAGAGAATTAGAACCAATAACACATAACACTCTAAAAGAATGCATAAGAGAAAAGAACTAAAGAATTAAAGACACAGTGTATATACTACATAGCTTGCCAACTGTTTGAAGAACAAGAGCAAAGAGATGGTGTTTGTGCCAGAATAAAATCCTTGCAACAGTCAGTGAAATGAGAGGGGTCTTTACATTGGAAGACATGAGTTTTACGACATGGCAACATACACTGCTATTATTCAGTCAGATCCCATCCGCATTTATTTGGTTTTCATTTAAAATGTTTCCATGTATTACGTATTGCAATTAGGTATTTTAAGGTATGGATTTGAATAAACTCTATTTTCTCCATACAATGATTGAGTAAACAAGAATAATGTGATGTAAATTGCACACAGGTTAGGTGGGTGAACTCTCTGAGGTCTCTCCACTAACTGTGCCAAGTGCAATAAACATTAGAGAGATAATGCCCTCATCGGGAGAACTGTTTGTGTCTGCCAGAAACTAGTGGTTCTTAATTATGGCCTCAGCCGTGAGCACTGCTGCGTCACTTCCGGCCTCACGGGACCTGTGCAGCTGTACGCTGCTCCAAATGCATCTTATTAAACAAGAGACAGTTAACAAACATTTCAATTATAGTGGAAAAAGGCAATACCTCAAGAGTCATATTTGAAGAGCAGCTACCTTTCACGTCTGCCATTTTGATTCGAAATGAAGATTACATTCCAAAAGCAACACAAAAGAGGACATCGCAATTTATATTCGAAATTGTGACAGTGACATCCACCCTTGCCTGATTTACCTGTGCCACCTGTACTTCACAAATATCTATTGACTGAAAATCCCACTCAAGAGGGACTAGCAGCTTGACATGAATAAAGTTCACCTGAGTTTATCTGAAGGAAATTATGAGAGCAACATAGTTAAAAGGTGCAGGCAATCCCCAGAAAACTCACATTAGACAATATGATTTTTTGTGAGTATCTCCAATAAAAGAGTCACTTAGAAGGACAAAGTGACAGAAGACAAAATTGAAGGGAAGGAAAGCACTATCCGGAGCCAGGATTCGCTAGAGGAGAGGACAAGGAGAGACATTGGGAGAGAGGGAAAGGGAAGGAGGCGTAGGAGAACACCAGTAAAATAAAGGAAAGGTAAGGTGGTAAGGAAATAGTTGGCAAAAGAAAAAGGGCCATATTACCAAGGTGAAGGATTGCCGCTTTTTCGCGGAATTGTGCCGAGAAAGCGGCGGTACTTCTAGCGCCCTATTAACAAGGGCATGCTATCGCCTGCCTCAAGCCCACTTTGCATGTCAGCGAGAAACATCGCTAATGACTTGCAAAGTGGGCGTTCCCACGTCCAACCACATGTAAAATGTGGTTGGAGGTGGTAACACCCTATTACCAAGGCAGGCGTTTGGAGAAGGACCTGCGATAAACTTGTTTATCGCAGGTCTCCCAACGCCTGCTCTGATCGGGTGTTAGGCATTGATAACATGGGGGTGTGGATCATAAAGCTGAATTCACCCCCCCATATTATCAAGGCACACATTAGCGCGTGACAACAACGCTTGTTTTCACGCGCTAATGTTTCCTATCGCCGGCTATCGCCGGATTTAATATCGCCTACGTGTTGCGCGTTAATAATGACGCGATAACACGCGATAAAATCCGGCGATAGCCGGTGATAGGGAAATGTGCGATGTGCGTTTTTAACGCACATCTTGGTAATATGGCCCGAAATTGTTTACTGGGTAGTGCTGAAAGTGAAAAGAGAGAGGGGTAAACACATAGTCAGGAATGAAGAGAAAGATGTAATGGAAAAAGAGAAAGGGGGAATTCAATATAGGATGGAAGATGATTGACAAGACAGAGAAAGGAGAAGGGTAATGAGAAAGAAGGAAATGGATGACGAAGAAAGAAAGTAAAGAGAAAGGGAAGATTGAAACTCAGTGAATGCTCACATTTACTAATGGATTAGGAATTCTCCTACAACTACCCTGATCACAATACTGCGCATACATTGTGCGCTGTTACAAGAATAAGAGAGTCTACCCTCCTGGAATGGAAGCATTATGGTTCCGTTATTCAAGAAGGGAGATTGTAATGTGCCGGGGAACTATCGCCAGATCGCCCTTCTGGAAGCGGTGGGAAAAGTTTATGCAAAGTGCATTTTGTCCCAAATAAATGAGCGGGTGGAATATAATAAAATTATACCACTTGAAAACACGGGGTACAGGAGAAACCATGGAACTATTGATAATATAGCTGCCCTACAGCTGATTACCGATCAATATGTATCGGTGAGAGGTTGAGTGATTTATGGGGCCTCGATAGACTTCTCTACAGCATTTGATAAAGTAGATCGATCATTGCTGGGGAGAAAGCTCTTAGGATTGGGTATGCCAGGCACCCTTTTAGATCTAGTAATTGCACTCCACTACTCTATCTGGTGTAGAATATTGCTAGGTAGTGACCGGGGCCCAGAATAGTTTCAAACAAGGGTGCCTTTTAGCCTTGTTACTTTTTTCTCTATTTATTTCAGACATCCCTGCCCACTTGATATAGAGCAAAGGTAGAGCCCCAACAATTAGTACAAGAGCAATAGCCTGTTTATTATATGCAGATGACATAATAATCTTGGAACTTACCACCAAAGGTCTAAATAATGACCATTAGTTGAAGATCACCATTTCTAAAAGTAAAATAATGTGTTTTCACAGTAAGAAGAAACCCAAATACACTAATCTCCCCTGGCTCCTGTGTTCCCAAAAGTTAAAAATAGTAAAGTGTTATACCTTTCTGGGGAAAATTATGTGACATGGCCCACTTAAAGAATAACATAAGTAAAGCACAGTTTTAGACCAAAGGATTGAGGGCTCTTTATGAGTGGACTGTCCGAAGACATTTTTCTTATCTCTTAAAGGTTTACTGAGCCAAAATTCTAGCCTCGCTGCTTAATGCTTTGGAGCCGATAGATGTAGCCAAATGGGGTTTCTTAAATACAATAGAAGGGCGTGAGTATTAAAAAATATTTCCTCAGCTAACTCCGCGATTTCAGTGGCTTCTCCCAGGCTGAAAATGGGCACAAGAAGTGCTAATGTCCAGGGTTCGGCAGGGGTGGTCTGCTGGGCTACCTGCCTAATGAGAAGTGCAGGAGGAGGCACACTAAGGCAGGGGTCTCCAACCTTTTCTTTACTGAGTGCTACTTCTGTTCAATAAAATGCATTGAGCGCTACTAATATTATTAGTGTTGAAAATTTCAATTTCTTTCATTTGTATAATAATTCAACCAAGCAACAGCTTTCTAATTCAATAAGCTGGCCTGCCCACAGGTTACTCAGAGGTAGATAGAGAGCTACAGTAGCTCACAAGCTACTGGTTGGAGACCCCTGCACTAAGATATCGCACAGGAAAGACATTCTGGTAGATAAAATAGAAAATCATCAGTCAACAGGAAATTCTCCTGAGCTGTTAATCAGCTCCAATTAGATCTCAATCTAGCACTCACATTACCTTGGTCACAATTAAAGGTTAACCTAAAACAGGCCATGTGGTCACTATGCTTTTGCCTGGATACGGAGGCATGTCTCAAAAAAGGGGATTTCAAAACATGGAAGGGTTAATTTCAGTAAAAAGAGAGCAAACCTTATATAAACTGAAATTTATCTCATGGAGTGAGACGACTTTGGATTCTGTTGCGGTTGGGTATGCTTCCTTTAAACCGCCTCATGGCCAAATGGTATGGAACTTCTGCTGTACGTGATCTATGCCAAAACGGGATTCAAGATTTGAACAATGCTCTCTTTGTCTCTCCGGTGCTCTCATTATATAACCGAAAATAGTTGAGACCTATATGTTTACAACTATCTGTATGATCTGCCTCGGAAGCACAACAGTCACTTTATAATGCTCCTATTGAGATGTTTTGCTATAGAATTATTAACTCTTTTAAGTGATTCTTTAATTTGTGTTGATTTTACTCTACCTTTGGGACCCTTGTTTCAATGTTGTATTGTATTTTAACAAGCTTTTGAGGAATCTGAATGTGCAGAGAAATGCACTTTTTTTGGTCAATTGTAAGATAGAGTGTGTTTTAATTACACCTATTTGGAGTCCTGTATCATACACAAATAAACTTGAAACTACATTGTGCACTAAATAATAGTAGATCAATGCTTACCAAAAATACTGCAGTTTGACAAAGACTCGATTGTATTATTAATGCTGTCTTAAATAAGCATCCTTCATAAATCATGTATACCACAGACCAATCACGGTCTTTTGATGCCCTGGCTATCTCCTGTGTTTTTTGCCCAAACATGTAAATCATCACGGTGGCAATTTATCCTTCTCTTGTCTATGATGGCATTTTTTCTGAGGATGTTGCTGCTTTGAATGTCTTTGTCTCTTTATTCATCTGGCAATTTCAACATCTGAGCTAAAGTTGCAAATAATATCTTCAAAGTGGCGATTCTTTAGGTACCCGCATTTGTTCTGTGGTCTGGGTACACTCTAGACCTTGGGCCTTATTTATGAAGGCCTTGCGCCACCGGTGCGTCACTTTTAAAATGGGAAAAAGTGACGCACCGGTGGCGCAAGGCCTTCATAAATAAGGCCCCTTATGTTTTTCTCTAAGTCCTGTGGTTTTACCCTCATCATACCCTGAATCCTTTTTGCATTCAGTTGAGTCAATATCGTTTTCTAGTAGCTAAGAGGGTTGCCATAACCAAGGGGTATTGGTTCATCTCAGGTTCACAGCCTTCTTGTTCCACCATTGCTTCTTCAAGAGACACTGACTAGTCCTTCTCTTACATTTACTCTTTCACTGCCAGGGCTTCGACTTCTTCTGTTCTTTTGAGGACTTGATACTAAGGATGAAAACATAACCCAAACGTGGATTTCCCTGGAATTCTGATTCGGAAATAATGATTTGCAAGTTTGCAAGGATAAGGTGCTTGTATTTTTCATGCTTAACCTGGTTTGGGTGTTATTCTCAAAACAATAATTATGTCAATACAATATGTACCTTCTTGCAAGCACACCGTGCCTGCAGGATGTCAGATACCAGATACCAGGATGTCAGATACCACAAGCACTGGATTTATGCCAGAATAATGAGGACAGAAAAACTATTGTGTCCTGCATGTCATGTACCTAAATCTTGTGAAATGAAGTAAACATAAAAAGTACAGATTTGGTATCCTTGCGAGAGGGTGCCCACGAAAGTTCAGTAGGGTATGGGGTAAATGGAGAAAATATTATGGTATGGATGGAGGACTGGGTGCTGACTACTCCGCCGAGTGGGGCCATATTGTACCTCAGCCAAGGTAGCCAACCGGACTGATTTTCGGACCCTTTGGGAGACGCATAGCGTGGGGGATGCTGCTGCAGGGATCAATAATTGACTGGGGATCACAGATTCATACAGTCCGCAAAGGGGAAGTGGTGGGATTTTTTATGATGTGGATTGTATATATATGTCTTTGCACGAATGTAACCAAAAGTGACATGCTCTTAGTTTTTTCGTTGATTAAAATGCAAATAAAAATATATTTTTTTAAAACAAAAAAAATGATTTGGTATCCTTAACACCACTTCCCAGTACCTTGAAGAAATATCTACATAGAGATTTTAAAAGAACCTATATGTGGTGATTACACGTCAATACTTACCTGCATGTACTTCGAATCACAAACATTGAATTCACAATATTTTTGCCATAAAGTTTTGGTATCAATGAATTTCATCCACAATAATATGGTAGTACACTGCAAAAGCTATTGGAGATTCTTTGAAAATCAAGCAAGAAATGTCTAATCTTTCCTCTGTGACTTCTGCTGTCTTTCCACTTTAGCAGCTCAGTGACTCCATAGTAACAACCTTTTCAACAAAATCTAAAAGTTCATGGAATAAATTAAGGCCTCTCCCCAACATAATCCTTGGTACGGATCAATGCACACCCTCTTTGAGATCCTCTTAAATTGGCTTCAAGGACATTTGATGGCTCCATGTTTTTTTCAAGATTTTATGTTACAACCTCTGCGGTTGTCCTCTGGAATTAAGATTACAAAAGAGAGGGTACCCCACTTTCACCAGGGAACAGGGTAAGAGGACAGCAAGTCAAAGGGAAATCCCTGGAGTGCACTAATGAACCTCACACAACCGTGTAAATATGCATTTACAAAAACACGGGGAAGGACCTATAGTCCACTATATTCTAGGGAATATATAATGATTTCCACAAAGAAATAAAATCGTTCACAATCTAATTTTATTTTTAAAAAAAAGCATATATCTGAGCAATTAAAATACAAGACAATTAAAATCAAAGTGAATTCCTTGAAAATTCACAAACACTCACAACCAATGCTTTTCAAACACAATTAAAAAATACACAAAACCAATACTTTTCAGACACAATAAAAAAAATGCACAAAACCAATAGAGACATGTGTGTAACATTTCAGCAGTTCATAGACAGTAAACATGGGACAAAACATACACCATAAAGAACCCCTATTATTGCTATTGCTCCTGGATATCTCTGCCACTCTATATCAATAGATCCACAGGCCTATGTAGTTTTGACTTATGTAAACATTAGTAACAATATTGCATGTCCATCCAGTGTTTACCAGGCCCTGATTGGATTCTCTATAACAGAAAACATGCGTCGACGTGTTTCGGTGCAGTACATTTGATTCTGTGGCACCTTCTTCAGGACTTCTTTTGTTGGGGTTTCAAAGAGCGGTTATTTGCACCTTTTCTGTAGATATATGGGAAGAAAGGTACGGAGTCATTTATCGTATAGGGTACTGATCGTTCTACCTTCAGTATATTCTAATTATCCGTGTCCTAAGTGGATACTTGTTGATTTCCCTCTATTGCTTATACAGTTCAGATTTCGGTCATGCATGTACATGCCTATTTCCTGACTTCTAGATGTTTACTCGGTGATGTCAATCATTATTGTATCTCGTACAGTATCCAAGCATGCACAGGTCTACTTATCAGGTGACTTATTGTTACTCATGCTGTATATGCATTTAATACATCATATTTCTCAATTTCATATTTTATTTATTCACATATATCCCCAGGATCCCTCCGAGTCTATTTCAATGTGGAAACTAACGGGGCATAGGGTGGTGGCCCGCTTTGGTGAAGGTACGGTGTCTTTATCAATGATCTCACCCTGATAGAATTAAATAAGGTTCATTCTCACCCCCACTCTATGTGGAAGACGATCCAGAATGGGGTCTACGTAGCGTTGCACTGTGAGTCTGCAAACTTTACTGGCTACGTCCTGAGGAATAATATCGGAATATTAGCGGACATTGTTATTAGTTCATAATTTTAAAATTTCAACTTAGATCTACATTGGTAGGCACATGTTTTATTTTCTGATTACCTCTCTCCTTGTGCAGGAGCTCCTTGTATTGGGATGTCTTTCTTTCGTCTATGCGATCTACTGGGCAGGAGCCATAGCAATAATAGGGGTTCTTTATGGTGTATGTTTTGTCCCATGTTTACTGTCTATGAACTGCTGAAATGTTACACACATGTCTCTATTGGTTTTGTGCATTTTTTAATTGTGTCTGAAAAGTATTGGTTTTGTGTATTTTTTAATTGTGTTTGAAAAGCATTGGTTGTGAGTGTTTGTGAATTTTCAAGGAATTCACTTTGATTTTAATTGCCTTGTATTTTAATTGCTCAGATATATGCTTTTTTTAAAAATAAAATTAGATTGTGAACGATTTTATTTCTTTGTGGAAATCATTATATATTCCCTAGAATATAGTGGACTATAGGTCCTTCCCCGTGTTTTTGTAAATGCATGTTTACACGGTTGTGTGAGGTTCATTAGTGCACTCCAGGGATTTTCCTTTGACTTGCTGTCCTCTGGAATTAGCCAGACTTATCACTGATAGGTTATATCAGTGCTGAATCCCCATATTCTGCTGGATAAACCTGGAAATCTGCATGACTAAACTGTGCCAGTTGTTAAATGTTGGTACAAAAGGGGGTGGTAATGGACGGAGAATCTGAACCAATCAAACACTCACACCCAGTCAAAAGATCTGGGTTTAATCCATCACCGTTCTTTAGCCCACTCTGCCACCCCAGTTCGGACATGGCTATTTGCAAATCAGTCTGACCCTGTACCTCATGGAACAGTCCAGCCCGAACTGCCAAGCCATGTCTTCCCTGGACCGGAAACAAGCTTCCGAGGACCGGTTTCTGGCATACCAGCCGTCTTCAGCCCGGCTTGCTTGAATCCAGTGGCAAAGTGAGCAAGGGACTCACGTCTGAGCATACCCTGCCACACTTATGGCGGCTAAAAGCGGAACAAAAGGGGGTGGTAATGGACGGAGCATCTGAACCAATCAAACACTCACACCCAGTTGTTAAATGTTGGCCTTTTATTACATTAGACTCCTGTGAAAGGTACTTCTTTGTCCTCTGCGGTACAAGGCAATATGGCTAAAAGTCATTCTGTTGTCACTTTGTGGCTAAATTATTTGAATGGATAGTGTCTGGGTATGTCTCTGCATTTGTTTAAGGCCCTGATTTAGAGTTTGGCGGATGGAGGGTACTCCATTTGTAATGGTGAAGGGCATTACCTCCACCGTCCCAATAGTCCTTTGCCCACCAAATTTATAGTTGCCAGATGGCCCTGCCGACAACTCTGTATGTTGACAGGAACCAGTGGTTCCTGTGAAAGTATGAAAAGCTTGACGGATGGTATCATCAGCCATAAAAGCAGTCTGTCAAACTTAACAAATGCTTTTCCTTTTACAAAGAAAAACTCCCAAAGTGGCTGCTTGTTTTTGAAAAATAATAAAATGATTGATCCTTGCACCCTGGGAGTTTTTCCTGTACATTAACATCAGGTTTTTCCTGGCAGTCATGTGCAGGGAACAAAGCCTTTACACCATCTACCCTAAGTAGGGCGGGTTACGCCTTCCACTCTAAGTAGGAAGGCTGGTGTAAAGTCCCTTCTCTGACAGCCTCTACTCCGTCGGATTGTCGGCGATAGTATTCCATGGGTAGAGCCAAGGGGCAGGGGCGGCTCTAGGCTCATGGTGGCCAGGGGCAGGGAGCGTAGGTAGGGGGGCCCAGAAGAGGGTCCGAGCGGGGCGGGGCGGAGCGGAGCACAGAGGCCAGTGAAGAGGGGGGGTCAGGGTGTTTGGAAGTGGACAGAGCCGGAGGCCACCAAATCCCTGCCAGGGTCCGCCACACAAATATGTATCCATCCTCAGAGGATTATTATATTAAGGATATATATTGGCGTGGTGGCCCATGGGATTTGGTGGGCCTGTGCAGGTGCACAGCTTGCACATGCCTAAGGCCGCCCCTGCAAGGGGGTACATAGATGGAATACCTATGGTCTGCCTGACTCTAACTGAGCAGGGCAGACTACCATTTTCGCCCACAGGGTACTAGTTGCATGTGCAACGGAATACTCAGCCTGCCAAAGTGTAAATCAGTCCCTATGTGTTTGTAACAGATCTATAGTTTCACTGTAGTGCTAGTTGCTGGCAACACAGCACTGTGATCTTTGAACAGTTGCATGAGTTTCTGGTTCACTAATTCATTACATTTAATGCCTAGTGCATAGGTCACAATACTTCTCTTTCCTTGAACATTTTTCCTATTTAGTAGATCTCAGCAGTATGTTTCAAAGCATTAATTGAGCTCTGCTACTGGAGGCTTTTTATTAGCAATTCGAAGGTTCAAAGTTACCCACAGCAATGAGTGTGCCTTTTCAGGACAGGATGCTGCAATTTGTAACCTTCTTCGTTTAAACAACTGAAGATAGCTGTTCCCTATGAAATAGTTTCAGTGGTGCAAAGAGTTGTTGGGTATGTGAAAACATAGTCTGCAAAAACATGTTTTACAAAAACACGAGGGCTATTTAGAAACTGGCGGGTAGTCCACCGGTCCAGTAGGTCAGTGCCACTGTGGCTACTGCGGTCCGATGGACCGCCATAGTCATAATAAGGCCCTAAGACTCTACCGTTGGAAACCCAGCGGTTGACCCACCTTTAAGCATGAACATTCACTTCCTGGTTCATGGTGCAGATCCTGCTCCAACAAACTCTAAATGACCCTAAACTACATAATAAGGGCTACCAACATCTTGACCTTCTATAAATAGCTACACACCAAAGTGTTGACCCGCATCTTATTCCGCTATCAAGCACTTGCCCCCTAATATGTTAGGCTGGAATTAGAACAGTAAATTAACCCGCCCAAACATATATGAGAGGTGAATTTGGCTAGACTTGGGAATGAAATACAGATCTACATTTTTGAAGGGAGATATTTGCATATAATCTATTTGAATAGTGCTGTAAAAATGCAAAGAAGTGGCATAAAAATAAGCAGACTGAGAGATATTTAGAAAATGTGAAGGAAACGTACATAAAAGAAAATAACATGAGTCGAACAATAAAAACATCAAAATGCTAATTGGATAATAATTAAAGGGGTAGAAGGCAAATATAGACACCGAGACATCTTGGTGATTTCACTGGGGGGAGACTCCATAGAGAGGGGGGATCCCGGTGCCAGCTCCTAATGGCAGGTTGTTTGCTAGTTTTCCTTTACCTGGGGCCTTGAGGCACGTGCTGCCAGGCGTTCCTTGTTGTATTTAAGTATTCCCAGTAACTCAGACTCCGAAAGTGGCAAGGAAGGAGAGAAGTGCTGTTGGTTTTTCTGAAGTGAAGACATATGTCACTTGGCTGGTTTTATATGAAGGACATCTTTGTTTTGGCGTATCTAACAGGATGTCCTTTGTGTTCAGCTTAGATCCATCCATCCATCCATCCATCCATCCATCCATCCATCCATCCATCCATCCATCCATCCATCCATCCATCCATCCATCCATCCATCCATCCATCCATCCATCCATCCACCCACCCACCCACCCACCCATCCATCCATCCACCCACCCATCCATCCATCCATCCATCCATCCATCCATCCACCCAACCACCCACCCATCCATCGATCCATCCATCCAACCATCCATCCAACCATCCACCCACCCACCCACCCACCCTTCCATCCATACACCCCATCCTCCTATCCAATACCAAGGTTTATTTGCGGTAAAAATCGCCGCAGCGCTGCGGTAAATTTTTGTCTCTAACCAAGCAATAGCAATAATTATCGCTATTGCTTGGTAATATGCCCCTGGATGCCTCATATATCCATGCACGGAGGACACCTCTTTAGCCTCCGCTAGCCTTGAACTCCAGCGCGCTGCCCTGCGGATCCTCCACCCCTTCAATCCTAACGTGAACTCAACATCTGAAAAACTCTGTTGCCTTCGCCATTCTTCTGCACGCAGCGATATTATCGCCACGCTATATCATTTGGATGTGCTGATTATTTCAAATATAGGGGCATATTACCAACAACTAGCGATAATTATCGCTATGTTGGCTTAGCGGCAATATATTTATCGCCGAGCTGCGGCAATTTTTATCGATTAGGAGCCTTGCTATTATCAAGGTTTATCTCCTAAGCGATAAAAATCGGCCGAAATGCATGAATATCGCTGAAAAGTCAGCGATATTCATGCATTACCAAGCTAATGCTCTTAGCCATGTTATCCACCTCCCATTGGATAACATGGCTAAGAACTGCTCAGGGCAGGTGTTAGCTTTTGGAGATATTCGCGCTTAGCTCGAATATCTCCGAAAGTTGGTAATAGGAGATAGCGATGTTAGCGACTGTTTCCAGTTGCTAACATCTTGGCACGCCCACTTTGCATGTCATTAGTGATAAATATCACTGACATGCAAAGTGGGGCCCAAGATGGTCGTTATCTCCTACTAGCTGTCGTTAACTGGTAGTAGCGACAGCTAGGTAATAGGGAGATAATTTTATCTCAGCTTTCTTGATTTTTTAAAGCCAAAAAAGCGAGATAAACCCCCTTGATAATATGCCCCATAGTTTTTTCGTCCATTTCCAGACCCCATTGAGTTTCTGGCCACATTCATATCCTTTTCCTTTGACAGTCCTTTGGTGCTTATTGTTTTGATCTGCATTTTCGACACTTCACATTTGTGTCCGTGTACAGTGCTCAGATACCCCCTACCTTAGTCTCTATGGAGACACGTGCCCTGAGGAAGGTGAGACCTGTCATAGGTCACACACCAAAACGTACGTCGGCACTATTACCACCACCAACCGGCGAAGTCTACTACCTATTGCCTCCTTATGATTTATAATCTGTTTTTGATCTAATTTTGGATATTTTGGTCTTTAACAGTTCAACTGTCTCTATTTTATCCCATATTTCTTGCTTTAAAGAATTGTCTTAAATTGGATTTTGCTGTGACCCTTGAGACCAAACACAAAAAGATTTTTTGTTCAGGAGGACAATTTGTTTTTTAGTTCCCTAATGTGGAATTGTGTACCTTCCCCTTTTGTTCTTTTAACTGTTTTTTATTGAATGTAAATGAGTGGATCCTTCAGGATCAGGACGACTGTGGATGAGAGAGTATGTGTACGAGTGTTTGTTTGAATGATTGTTTTTTGTGGGGATCTGCATATATTTGTGTTTGTATTTACTTTTTTCTGACTCTACATTGCGCATATATGAATTTTGATTACTTATGGATTTGCGCTCATATTACGTTGTTTGATCCTTTTCTTTGGGAGGTAGAATGTACCCTTGTTGACTTACTTAGCACTTTTTGGATATAGTGCGGGTGGAGACTTTTCTGTTTATTATATTACATTAATATTTAAAACATTAAATAATGTATAATTTAAATCACCAATGCCTAGAACAATTTACCACTGGCACTTACAGTCATCACTAAATGCCTATAGAGTAGACTAGTAACTCGGACACGTCCAATCTTCTAGAAATGCCTATAGCAAGATATGCTCATTAGGTATAATCTTATAGCAGAGTGTATCTGCCAGGTACCCTTTTAGCCAAATCCCATTTATATAGTATCTCTGTACTTCCTTTTTCAATTAGCTAAAGCGAGGGGCTACGGGTCACTTTTTAATATATGGGTATAGCTCGGTTTCTTAGTCCACTCCTTACTAATTGCCTAAAACATAGGAGCATATCATCAAGACAGGCGATAAAATTATCGCCGTTTTAGCATCAGTTTTCTGCCGTTAAAAGGTGTCCTTCACATTTAACATGGGCTTCAATTGGAATTCCATAGAGCATATTATCAAGCCCATTATCGCCGTTTTAGCTGCAGTTTTCTTCCGCTAAAACGGCGATAATTGTATCGCCTGTCTTGATAATATGCCCCTTAGTACTTCTGTCTACATTCTTGTACCTGCGAGGAGCAAGGTGGTACTGTCGGTAGCAGAGTTGGGAGATGTGAAAAACGTAACATCAGAAAAGCCTCTTGTGTACGTCAATACATTTTCCTTGTACTACTCTTGGGTACTGTAGCAAAAATCTGTGTACACAAATATCTCTTAAGATGCTCATATTTTACGCCTGATTACACACATTGCGGTACACAGTGCAAAACTTCACAGTGAACGCATGACAATTTCTTCCACACCATTTCTTATAATCACCCACACAACCCCTTTGATTTTTATTATGAGGGTTTTCATATAAAACATAATGAAACACAGAGTGTGACTGCAACATATCAAACCAACTGCATCTGACTCGAAGCGAAAAACATTGGGCCCGATTCACAGAATGAACTTAAGACTCAATCCTAAACTTACTACTGTGTTGTTATTCACAGATTGCGCTTACTACTTTTGGTATTCACAGAATGAATTTACTACTTTTGGCATTCACAGAATGCACTTACTACTTTTGGTATTCACAGAATGAACTTACTCATTTCGGTATTCACAGAAGTTAGGACTCCTAACTTTAGGACTCCTAAATGCCTTCTGTGAATACCGAAAGTCTTAAAATTAGGATTTTTTTCAATTTAGTAGTAGTAAAGTTAGGACTCCTAACTTTAGGACTCCTAAATGCCTTCTGTGAATACCGAAAGTCCTAAAATTAGGATTTTTCTCAATTTAGTAGTAGTAAAGTTAGGACTCCTAACTTTACTACTACTAAATTGAGAAAAATCCTAATTTTAAGACTTTCGGTATTCACAGAAGGCATTTAGGCGTCCTAAAGTTAGTAGTCCTAACTTTACTACTACTAAATTGAGAAAAATCCTAATTTTAAGACTTTCGGTATTCACAGAAGGCATTTAGGCGTCCTAAAGTTAGTAGTCCTAACTTTACTACTACTAAATTGAGAAAAATCCTAATTTTAAGACTTTCGGTATTCACAGAAGGCATTTAGGAGTCCTAAAGTTAGTAGTCCTAACTTCTGTGCATACCGAAATGAGTAAGTTCATTCTGTGAATACCAAAAGTAGTAAGTGTATTCTGTGAATGCCAAAAGTAGTAAGTTCATTCTGTGAATACCAAAAGTAGTAAGTGCAATCTGTGAATACCAAAACAGTAGTAAGTTTAGGATTGAGTCTTAAGTTCATTCTGTGAATCGGGCCCACTGTAGGAACGTTTTCTTTGTTTTTA